>NW_006399758.1:3565087-3573543 GCF_000299155.1 Elephantulus edwardii | reverse complement strand
TGAGCTTAAGAAGTCCTGGGCAAGTTTGGCCCTTTTGATTTACTGACTCCAACTCCTTGCACATTTCTTTGTAATATTTTACTTTGTCATCCCACGCTATTTGAGAAACAAAGCTTTGTGAAGAAGAATGTGGCATCAGAATTGGAGAAATACTGATCAACAACCTGTGTTATATAGATTACACAACCTTGCTTTCTGAAAGTGAAAAGGACTTGAAACATTAACTGTAAAAGATCAAAGATTACAGTCTTCCCTATGATTACATCTCAACATCAAGAAAACAAAAGTGATTCCTAACTCAATATCAATATCATAATAGAAGGAGAAAGAATTGAAGGTCTGAATTATTTCATCTGGCTTTGATCCACAATCAACATCCATGATAATAAGAGTTAAGAAATCAAAAGAAATGTTGCACTGGGAAAATCTGTTTTCAAGCACCTCTTCAAAAGATTAAAACTCAGTAGTGTCTGTTTAAGGACCAGGGTGCACTTGATACAAGCCAAGATCTTTTTAGTAACTTCTTATACATATGACAGTTGGACAATGAATAAGGATGACAGAAGAAAAATCAATGCCTTTGAGTTATAACATTGGAGAAGAGTACTGATTATCCCATCAACCGCTAAAGAGATAAACATGTCTGTCTTGGAGAAAGTGCTTCTAGGATGTTCATTACAGGCAAGGATAATGAAACTTTATCCCACAGATGTTGGGTATGTTGCAAGGAGGGGCCAGTCCTTGGAAAAGGGCATCATTCTGGAAAAGGTCAGAAAGATGGGAAGAACCCCAACAAGATGGATTATAACAATGGGTTGAAGTATATCAGATCATGAACATGGTGAAGGATAGGGCAAGGCCCAGATCTGTTGTTCATAGGGTCCCTATGAGTCATAATTGACTCAATGGCACCTAACACCACCAACATATACATATGTATAAATGAACTTTCACAGCCTAGTGGGGAAAGAGGTGTGCTGCCAACCCAAAGACAGAGGTGTTGTAGGGGAAAGGTGAGGAATCTCTTCCAGTGTGGTTTATAATCAGTGTGATTTAAAATTCACTGGATGGTTAGTTATGAGTTGCTCCTTACTTGATGGCAAGGATTCAGACTTTGGTTTTTGTAAATACACAAATCATATATAGATTATTGGGGTTTTGTGTCATTTCATCAATCAAGGTTCATAGTTACCCGCCCCCCACTGTTATCCTGGGGAACTAGGGAGTCACACAGCTTTCCAACACATGGAATAAAATCTGCCTATTAGCTGGGAAGAGGGGGAATCCATTATTTTAAATTAAATTACTCATTGTTCAGGGATGAATTTCAAGGAGAATAGAAAGATGAAGAAACAGGGCAGCAAAGTCGTGAATTGAAAAAATAAATAACAAACAAGGTTCAATAACATTTAAAAGAAAAAAAGACTTTATTTGAAGGGTAGAAATGTCTCTGGGAAAGCAAGTCCTTTTTTTCTCATAGCCCTAACCCAACATATAGGATGTGGTCAATAAAGAGAAAGAGCAAGTTTTCTTGGTCGAGAGAGAGTTCTAGAGAGTTAAAGAAAAAAACCACACCAAAACAGGAAGACTCTCGTCAAGATGGATTAGCATAGTCAATTAACATAGCTGAATTTAATAGAAACAAAGATTATGAAGATGATGCAGGATCAAGTAATGTTTTATCCTGTCATATATGAGGTCTTTGTGACTTGAAATTGACTCAACATCACCAAATAGTAGCAGCAACAACAACCAAGAGAGCCT
Organism: Elephantulus edwardii; assembly: GCF_000299155.1. NCBI lineage: Eukaryota > Metazoa > Chordata > Mammalia > Macroscelidea > Macroscelididae > Elephantulus > Elephantulus edwardii. Next base: position 3,571,779 of record NW_006399758.1, on the reverse strand, counting down.
GGTACAAAGATGTGGAATCAAGAACTCTTGAGCCACTTCGGAAAGTAAAAGTAAGTCTTCCTTTTATTGACCAAATTTAGTGACTAACATTATTATACATCAAAATCCCAAAGTAGTAATTTGAAGGAGGTTTTGTTCAGTTATTTTGACATAAACTTCATTCTGCACTGTGAATTGAATGCGCTTGCAATCTTTCTCCTAAAATGGAGTCATACAATTGGCGTAATAGTGATCTTTCATTCAAATTTACATCCTGATCTTTCCATTCAAGTGACACCATTTCAAACATGTGTTCTCTGAGTGTGTTTGATCGTGCACTCAATTGCTCTAATGTCTCTTCTTCCTTAAAAGTGGAGGGTGAACATGTTATTGCAGGGTCAATGTCGTTGTTCATTCTCCTCTGCCAGCCAGAAGTGGAGGAGGATAGAGTGCCCAAGCTAACAAAGCAGAACAGTGTACAATTTCAGCTGCCCTTGGGAAAACTGGTGTTAGTGTACCACATGAGGGCCCTTAAAAAGGTTGTAGCCAGTCTTGCTCAAAATAATCCTGGTGTAGACTTTGAGGCAATGCTTGTTGAGGCCTTATTGGAGCACGAGATCTAGAGTGTAGATCAAAGCCTTGTAGGAGTCCTAGGCCAAGAGTGTAGGTGAAAAGCAAGGTGAGGAGGCAGAAATAAAGATAAAAAATAAAGACAGATTTATTAGAATAAGTGTATTTCTAAACAGAAGAGCCTTTACTCCTCCTAAAAGAAAGTAATAGAGAAGGCAGAGTGTCACTGAGGTTGAAGTTGTGTTTATGACTTCCTCACCTAGGCATAACTTGAGGTCTCGAGTATGGGCCAATGAGACATTGTCATAGAGATTTCAAACTGTAGTGGGTGGTTCTTATGACAGTTCTCTGATGTCACTCATGCACATAATACACTAATTACACACATGTCAGATAGGATTTTTGGTTTTGATGGCTTGTTTTTCATGAGGCATGAACTTCTGCCTCCCTATCTCATTGGTTCTGACTGTAAGAAATTTGTCTCAGAATCTAACACATTCAAAGAGAGCCTTGGACCTGGGGTCAGTGCAAAAATAAGGATGAGAAGAGAAGGTACACTTGGGCAGGAAATTTGTTGTCACATTTTCCATACTTCAATTGCTAATAAGAACTAGATAATGATGGCAGAAGTCTTTTCGGGAAATAATTATGATATTGGTAATGACTCATACTGGGGAGATAAATCCAGTATGTAGCCGTACTTAAGTATAAGAAATTCTTATTACCTCATTCGTCTACTAATAAGTGTGTCTTTGGAGGGTCTTTTGAATATTATTGATATGGTGAGTGATAAAAGAAGACTCTTATTGCCTGAAAACAAGGAATAATTTACTTTCATTATAGTACATCCATTTGGAGATATCCAATTTACATGAAAGATGGAATCAGGGTTCAGGAAAGTTTCCTTTTATGATGAAGGAGTCATGGCCTTGCTAATATTTTAAAATTCAACATTATGAAGTGATTTTAGCTGTTTTCTTCTGTGTAGGTATGATTTCAGCTTCAAAAGCTAATTTAATACAATCCATATTTGTACTGTCCTTTCCTTTGACTTTGAAGGATAGTTGATCTCAATTTAGAATTTATTGATTATGTATCTGATAGAAACAATTCAAACAAGAGTCCCAACTTCATGCGGCATTTTCAGTCTCATAAAAAAATGTAAACCAAAGTATTACTTCCCTGCAATTGTGAGCTGAGGGGGAGTGAGTACACACGGCATCTATCTTATCTTTTTTACTCTTTTTCCATTAGAAAGATTTACTGAAAAAATTTTTATTTTCTGCCTTATAGCATAGTGAGTGTGTTCTTACATTCCTCCTAAATTAGTGACTAGAGAGAGATAATCTAGCAGAGAATAGCTACTCTTCTATTGGGACACACATCTAGATTTCCCAGTCTCCTTACACTTATGACCACCTGACTAGGCTCTAACCAATAGTATGTAAGTAGAAATATCCCATTTTCCTAAACTCGGTCATAAATCCTCCCACATGAATTCCTCCATATTTAGAATCAATGCAATCCTGCAAGCCCCTTTCAGAAAAGGTCTTTTGTGAAGCAGAATTCCCTACCTCACTTAGAACTGTTATGGATTATTTATATAAATAAGAAGAAAAACTTCTACTGTGTAGATCCTATTAGTGTACTTTTTGGTCTATTTATTATCACAGTCAGCTTACCCAATTAATAAGTGCCTTTGTACCTAACACACATGAAATGTTAGAAGAGGACAATGAATGTTAGAGGAAAAAAAAAGAGAAATGCCTTCCTTTTGTATCATAAATTACTATTGCTTTCATTGGAAAATACCAGAGATCAAGAAATGAAAGAGTTCACTCTTTTTGGACATTGTCTAGCCTAATACTTTTCTCCCCTTAGCCAGAAATGCAGTGATGAGGGAAAATAATAGCATTTGTCCTTCCCCAATCATCATAGACTCACTTCTGAGACTGAAGTTTATCTAAACTTAACCAGAACCAACCTGTCAACCTATATCAACAAACCTATTTTATTTCCTCTTGTTACCATAATGCTTTGCTTTACCTTCTAATTTACCTCAAAAGATTGTGAAGATCTGTTTTAAAGTCACTTTCATTCCACTTCCAAAGTGTGATTAAATACATTTTGACATAAATAAGGATTAAATGGATATTTAAACTAATCCCTACATTAGCTTACCAAAAAATCATCCAACTCACTTTCTAAGTAGATGAAAACAGCATTCATTTCAGAGAGGACGTTGCACTTTTTCTTTTTTGAATCATTTTGTGATTTCACAGAAAGTGGATATGGTTTAGCTCGAGTACTTGGAGCAGAAAATAAATGACTCCTGCTCATCCTCTGGGTGCCAACGACGTTCAAGCATGAGGGGTTGGTGGCCCGCAGTGCCAACATACAGCACCTTCGCAGGGAGGCCAAAGCCCTCATGCTCCAGCAATACCAGACGGCACTCTGATGAGGCGGGCTGCTTCTGGCAGGTGGTAGCACAGGAGGTAGTAAGTGAAAGCAGCTCAGCATAAATAGTTCCAGTGAAATACAAGAATAATATTCTGGCGTTCTCAACTCATTTTCTCTCATTTATGACGCACAAAAACACACATATTCTAATGGGCAAATGGTTAAACTGCCCCAAAGAAGTGAAGATTCATCATCTTCTAATGGAAACTCTCGCTGAACTGGAAACCTCTTTCCCTCAAGTTAAGCAAAGTTTGAGCAGAGATGATTCTCTCCTCATTGACCTTGGAAATTTGTCTCAGGCAGTTGGCCATTCTGGTCATCTTTTCTAGACCAGCTGCTGTCTTCATATCAAGGGGGATTTGGAGCATTCCATGGGTCAGAAGAAGGTAATGTGTTCTGGGTCACTTCTAATCCATGGAAAGCCCCAGGTGTTTGGACCATACCAGCCAACAAGAAAGACAGAGAAAGAGGAAGAAGTAGAAAAACCAGAGACAAAGACAGTATTTGATACAGGGGAAAATGAATGAAGATCTTACAATATTCATAGACACCCAACAAGTTCAATATGTAACACACCTAAGAGTTAAAATATTTTATTATAGGACTGAAGCTGTTAACTCTTTATTTTACTTTTGGGAGGTAGAGATGAAAATTTACACCGTTGCTTCACCCAACTAATATATATCTCATTGAAATTAGATGTTGTGTAAATGAGAGTTTACCCTCCTCTTTTACATAGATTCAAAAATTCCCACAGAGAAATTACAAAAGTGCAAAATATATACATAATCAATGCTAATAAAATAATTCAGCCAAGTGATATTAACTTTTCCCTTTTTTCTGTTTCATTCTTCAAAAATGCTCCTATCTCTGTAAATATCCAAAAATGTTCCTATCTCTGCTGTATATCCCTGACAATACTGTCATTTTTCTGAACATAATAAAACAGATTTAAAACTTATAAGAAATAAAAATTTCAAGGAATGATTAATTGTAGATTATATGAGTTGATGAGAATGGAGCTACAATAATTTTAAACATGTCACAATTTGCATCTATAGAGAAGTGTGCAATAACACTAACAACAATTTCACAGAATGGAAATAAATCTTTCCAATCCTATCTATTCACTGAAAAATTTATCAAGTCTGGTCAGGTAATGAGTAGCAGAAATGTCAGAGGTTTTAAACTTGTTCTAGTTTAATAGGTCAGAATTTCAAGTCTGATTAAATATTTCACTCCCTTGTTGCCTGATTTCTTTTCGGGCTAAACTAATTACTTTCAGGATCTTGCTAATTGGGATGACTAGCAAAGACAATTTGTCATATTGTTCATTTTTCTCAATACTTTCAACATTTCGTGTTCAAAGTTCATAAAATTATAGGAAATCAAATTTGTATGCACAAAACAATAAGCCTGGAGTTCCCACATTTCAGTATCTCAAGGTCATCATTGACCCTCAGTCTCCAAAAGGCCGCTTGAGATTATGTGACTAAATTTTGCATGTAATTATAACTTGGCCATAGAAAAGTTTTCTTCCACAGGGATTCTTGGTAAATTGCTCTTTCTTGGCATTCTTCTTGCCATGAAATGAAGAAAGCTAAAGTAATTCTTTTCTTAAATTGGGACACTCCTTGAGGTGGCAAAATTTTAATAATATGGGCGTAGAAGTCAGTAGGAAAGAAAGAAAAGGATTATCAATAAGGAACTTTAGTTTGAGAAGTACAGAAAACATATCTCCACACAAGCCTAAAATTTAAATCAAACATAAACATCCAAAGTGACATTGGTTTTACAACCGAGTACAGAATGATTCTGTCACTATCAGTTACTTTTAGTTGGACATCATCAGTGTTCTATTGTCCAGGATCTGAAGTTCAGAACCTCAAGCAGGACGATATTTATTTTACCAACTCTTTGTAAGTCCTCTTGGAGAAATAGGTGATCGATAAGGGAATGAACTATTCAGGCAATTAATAAAATCTACACATTAAACCCTGATTAAGTAGGACCATATGAGTTCTGACAGTTCTCTGTATACATAAGAATTAGTACCAGACTTCATTGAATTCTAATAACACTGAGAAACAAGTGTTTTTTGTCCCCACTTTACAAATGAGGAATTGAGAAGCAGAAATATTATCTCATTTTTCTTAAGTCATAAAGTGGCAAAATCATGTAAAAACAGGTGTAGCTGACGTTGGCATTCTGCACATATTCTCTTACCCTGACTGTGTCCTCTCTCATCCAGCCCAGCTTCCAACTTCCAATCTCCAACAGCCAACGAATGCATTTTTTTTGCCTGATGCTTTCTCCTACTGTTGCTTACTTTGCCAGTTCTTGAGACAGACGAGAAATATCTGGGAGTTAATCCTCCACTGGAGAGTTATTCAACCAATGACTAATGGACACTGATGTAACATACCAGATCTCTCTCAGCCTTCATGGTTAACATTAGCTCTTTAGTTTCCCTAACAACACCTGTTTCCTAGAGTGATAACGTCTTCCTTGATAATACACTCTTCATTGACTGCCTTTCCTATGGTGTCTCACATCCTCACCAAACATGATCCCACCAAAATTCTTGGGATCACTTTTGGAATAAATTGTTCATCTTTGGGTCTACTTCAAAGGTGTTCCAAGATCCCAAGGATTCCTTTACCCTTGGACATTCAGGAAGGATAGAAGTGTCTGGGATTTGACATTATAGTAATGATTGTAAATAGAGCAAAAACCTCTTGGAGATGGCCATGTCCAACCTTTATCAACTTCACAAAGGGGAACTGTCCCCATCAACAGCATCAATAACGCAAAACAAATCCACATGAGGTCAAAATTGGCCCCCACCTTTCCATACCTCTTTCTACTCATCTCAACACCAATATTCCTGCTTTGTTGTTGTTGTTGTTATTGTTGTTCTTATGTACCATCGAGTTGCCTGCGACTCATAGCAACCCTATGTACCACCACCCTAAACCCTGCTCTATCCTGTGTCAATCTCACTGTCTCTGACACACCTACCCCAAATACCCCAGTCACTTAATCAATCCATCTCATAGAGGGTCTTCCTCTTGCACTGTACCTCTACCCTCCCAAGCATGACATCCCTCTCCAAGGACTTGTCCTCCCTTGCAACATGTCCAAAGTATGTCAGATGAAGCTTCAGAATCCTTCCCTCCAAAGAGCAGCCTGGCTTTACCCTCTCCAGGATGAACTTGTTCATTTTCTTAGCGGTCCATGGTATATTCAATACTCTTCTCCAAGACCACAGGTCAAAGGCATCAGTTCTCCTTTTATCATCCCTAGTCACTGTCCATTTCTCTGACACAGCAAGTGATAGTGATTGCAAATACCACAGCCTATATCAGGTGTGCCTTAGTCTTCAGACTGACGTTGTTGTTCTTTGGTACTTTGGAGAGGTTTCTGACAGCAGACTTTCCCATTTCAATATGTCTTTTAATTTCCTGGCTGCTAATGCCAAGAGTGTTGATTGTGGAGCCAAGCAAACTAAAGTTATTAAAAATTTACTGGGTCCAAAATCTGATGTGATAGCTCGGAGACCACACAGAATCATTCTGGGGTAGTTAAAAGTGTATAATGAAGGCTAATAATAATAATAATATAATATAATAAAGACAGCTTCTGAAATGTGCTAGCAGGCACCTCAGCCTTGAGCCTCACAG
>NW_006399758.1:3556175-3563469 GCF_000299155.1 Elephantulus edwardii | reverse complement strand
GTTTCCACACTCAGTTGGGTCACCCTTCTTTAGAATGGGAACAAATATAGATCTCTTCCAGTGAGTTGCCCAAGAGGTTGTTCTCCAGATTTCTTGGCACAACTTGGTGAGCACGTCCAGGACAGCATCTGTTAGCTGAAATATGTCAATTGGTATACCATCTATTCCTGAGGCCTTATTTTTTGCTATTTCCTTCAAAGCAGGGAGGAATTCTTCCTTCAATACCTGTGTAGATAGGCTAATAACCCCATTTGCACATTCTTACCCATCTACATGGGAAAGTCAAACTATGATTAGGAAAGTCATATTGAAAGGTAAACTCCACAATGATGAAGAAAGAGGGTGATGAATATACACAGCAATACCTCTACTGCTTGATGCTATAGTTTTACTTATTTCTTCTTTGCACTACAGGTATCATACATGTCACTATTAGCTCCACATTTAGTATTTGCTACTGTCCAAGGTTAATTAGACACACTTGGATCAGGAGAAAATGAGCATGCCCTTTCCTTCTTGATTACTGTAGACCTATCACTGTGAATGATGATAGATTTTGGAAAAGGTCAAAATCTTCAGGGGATAGATCATCCTTTCATTCTAGGAATGAGCAGATAGACTTCTCTGCCAGAACTTCTAGTTGTAAGAACTAAATATTGTTACAATTGAATTTAAAGTATAAGTCTGAGATTACTTTAAAAAGACAATATTGAAGCAGAAAACAATTACTGAAACTGTAGGAGCCTCCTTTAGCAGTTATTGAGAACCAGCCAGTGTCCAGACAAAGATAAGTCTAGGTCAAGCCTCAGGTTGTTGCTGTTGTTTTATTTACCATTGAGCCAACTACATTTCATAGTGATCCTATGCACAATAACTCTGAATGCTGCTCCATCGTGAGCCAAGCTCACTGTCTCTGACACACCTGCCCTCATTACTCCAGTTACTGTGTCAATTCATCTCATCAGACGTCTTCCTCTCCTATGCTGTCCTTCAACCCTTTCAAGCATGATATCCTTCTCCAAATACAAGTGCCTTCTGGCTACATGTCCAAAGTATGTGAGATGGAGCTTCAAAATCCTTTCCTTGAAGGAGCAGCTTGATTTCACTCCATGTTTGTTCTCTTGGTAGTCCATGGTATGCTCTACAGTACCATAACTCAAAATTATCAATTCTTCTTCTGTCATTCTTGGTCATTGTCCAGCTCTCTGATGCATAGCAAGTAATTGCAAAGACCATAGCTTACATCAGGTGCATCTTAGTCTCTAGACTGACATCATTACTCTTCAGCACTATGAACGGGTCCCTGATAACAGATTTTCCTAATGTAATTTGTCTTTTGATTTCCTGACTTCTGGTGCCAAGAGTATTAATTATAGAACCAAGCAAGATTAAAATATTAACAACTTCAATCTCTTCTTTATGAAGCATGATGCTGCCCATTGTGAGAATCCTCATTTCCTTGATGTTGCACTTCACTCTATATTGAAGACTGCAGTCCTTTATCTTCTGTAGCAAAAGCTTCAGGCTTTCATCATTTTCAGCAAGTAAGGTTGTGTTTTCTACATTAAAACAGGTTTTTTAGGAGTCTTCCTCCAATCTTGATGCTCCATTCCTTATCATAAAATCTAACCTCTTGAATGGTCTGTTCTGTATACAGAAAGAAATCTTTAGGTAGCTCTCCATTAATTCAGTAATGCACTAATTTTGTACTCCATACTACAATGAATGTTGGAGACTCACTGTGGCAATTTATCTCATGGAATATCCTCAATGTTCCACAACTTTATTAAGCATGATATCATTGTTCAGGGACTGGTGGAAATAGTATGTACAAAGTATACATCTTGCAGTACAACCAAACTTGCTTCTAAGTAGAATTGTTACTGTATTCTTCGGTTATTTTGCTGGAAGTGGCTCCACTGGATAAAGATGGACACCCTCCTCCCTTGTGATTTATTGCCTCTGAAACCTCCTGGAGGGTCAGTTATGGGTCGATGCTGGCTCAATGGTTCAGACACAACAGATAGTACATTCAATATTCTTCCCTAGCATCACCGTTCAAAGACATCTCATTTTCTTCTGTTTTTCCTACTCACTGTTCAGCTTTCATAATGAGTCCATTGAAAATACCATGGATTCAGTCAATCAAGCCTTAATCCTCAAAATGACATCCTTGTTTTTAACATTTTTAAAAGGTTTTTTAATAGCAGGTTTTTAAAATTGCAATATGTCATTTGATTTCTTTACACTGATACTTGTTGTGGACCTAAGTAAATAAAATCTTCAACAAATTCAATCCTTTTTTTCTGTTTACTGGTCTGTGAGGATTTTCTTTTTAAAAAAATGTTAATATATAACCCATATAGAAGGCTTTGATCTTAATCAGTAATACTACAAACTCTCTTCTCTTTTAGTAAGCAATATTTTAACATCTGCATATTGTTAATGAGCCTTATTGAATCTTGATGCCACATTTTTCCATGTATTGCTGTGGTTAGTTTTGGGGTTTTTTTTCCATTTCTTCAGTATGCTTTATGTGTGGTGTTATGTACGATAATACCCACATTCTTTTAAAATAACTTTCTTTGGAATGAGGTAAAATATGATCACTTTCATTCATTTGGCTAATTAACTGTCTTACAACAAATTTCTTGGCGTTCATGAGTGAATGCTTCTAGCATTGCATCTGTTTGCTGAAAACATCTCAATTGCTACCAATTACTGGAGCCTTATTTCTTTTCAAGGCCTTTCATGCAGTTTGTTGTTGTTGTTGCTGTTGTGTGCCATCGCATCTCCTGTGACTCATAGTACCCCATGTACAACAGCTCTGAAACCTGCCCTGTCTTGAGCCAGTCTCACTGACTCTGACGTGCCTACCACTATTTCCCTAGTTATTGTATCAATCCATTTCATATGGGGTCTTCCTCTCCTGCATTGTCCCTCCACTCTTCTGAGCAAAATGTCATTCTCAAAGGACCGGTCCCTCCTGGCCACATGCCCAAAGTATGTGAGAGAGCTTCAAAATCCTAGCCTCCAAGGAGAAACTTGGTTTCACCCTCTCTAAGATAGACCTATTTGTTTTCCTAATGGTCCACGGTATGTTCAATACTCTTCTCCAGCATCACAGCTCAAAGATATCAGTTTTTCGTCTATCATCCTTAGTCATTTTCCAGCTCTCTGATGCACAGCAAGAAATTACAAAGACCATGGACTGGATCAGGAGTGCCTTAGTCTCTAGACTGACATCATCCCTTCTCAGTACTCTGGAAAGGTCCCTGACAGCAGATTTACCTAATGCAATTCATCTTTTGATTTCCTGACTGCTGGTCCAAGAGTGTTGATTATGGATTTGAACAAGCTGTAACTTCTTTTAATTATTAATGAAAGCTTACAAAGACATTAGTTTTCATTCATTCATATATACATACATACACATTTTCTCCCTCTTCCTCCCTAATTCTCTCAGTAATGTGTATCCTGTTCCAGATTGTTAATTGCCATACATATGATGTCTAGTCATTCATTTCTTTCTGATTATACTTCCCTTTACCTATTTCAGTGTTGTGGTATATCCACACAGTGAAATATGCAACATTTAGGAACAACAAACTTGTAAAACACTAAACACCACCAATGAGTCTGAAAGACATACTATTGCATGAAATATCTCAGTTACAAAAGAACAAACACTGAATAACACCATTGTTTTATCAATAGGATGTAGGCAGTGGGTGAAGTGTAGGAGAGGGTGAGGTGTAGGAGAACAGGAAAAGAACGGATAGACTTCTTTTAGTCTCGTTTGCTCTTGATCATATGCTACTTCCTGAAATGGTTGAACATCAACTAATTATTTTTGTTATAATGACACTGTATATTCTCTCCATCATCTTTTAATGTTTCCTGTACCACTCAACATTTTACTGTTAGGTGTTACTATATGAGCCTCAATTTATAGAAACCTGTGTATAACAGAACTAAACACTCTCTGGTGCTATACCATTCTCAAAATCACTACTCTGTTTGAGCCCATGGTTGCAACTACTCTGTCAATATACCTCATCTGCCTTATGAAACATGATGTCTTCCTCTAGCATTTAGAGAATATACACAATGTGTGTGAGATGAAACTTCACAATTCTCACTTCTAAAGAAAATTCTGTCTGCAGTATCTCCAAGACATTTTTTTTCTTCCTTTTGGTAGACCATGGTATAGCTAATATTCTTCAACAATACCACAGTCAAAGGCATCAGTTCTTCAGTTTTTCTTATTAATTTTTCAACTTTTACATGCATGTGAGGCAATCAAAAATACCATGGGTTGGGTCATGCATACCTTAGTCCTCAAAATGACAAAAATTGAGTAAGTCTCTTTCAACTTGAAAAATCCCAAGTATTCCTTCCCTTTAGGATTTATAATTCCAACTCTTTTCACATTTTATTTTAATGTGTTTATGCTATTTTCTTAAGTTTCTTGTAGACATTTTTGTTTGAGTCTTTCATCATTTAGTATATCCACTTCAGCTAAATAACAGAAGGATAACTAGTTATATCTGAAGGAACACTATTCTTCTTTGTACATCACTCTTTGTCAATTTGTTATATGAAATAACCTGGGATTGCTGGGATGCTGAACCTTGTACCATTGGGGTATCAAATACCAAAACCGTTTCCCAATGTGGACAGTGATTGGTAGAACTCCCAGTCGTAAAACAGGTTTGGAAGCAAGAGTGGCATCCACTTCCTAAACCACATGCCTCTGGAAACTCTATGAACTTGGAGAAATTACAATACTTATGGAAAGGCATTAGGTCTTTTGTTCATAGAGTCGCTATGAGTCACGCTCAACTTGACAGCAATCAACAACAACAACTAGTAAAACATGTATGGGAACTAAAGGTTGGAGGGGGGAGTGGAGAAATGAGAATATGTAGGGGTGAGACCGCAGAGTTGCACGATTTGGTGAGTGGAAGAGTGGGGAAAGTAAATGGGGGAGGATCAAGGTGAAAAGACATGCTAATGATGGGCAAGGTCCAATGGGGATTAATTTTATAAAACATAATGCTTGAGAATGATTGTATGAAACACAATGTGCATGAAGAATAGTGTGAAACACAATGTATATGAACTTTGTAAACAAACCAATTTTTAAAAAGGGAAAAAAGAGTAAGTTCAAATTCTCTCCTGAAACCCATTTTTGTCTTTTCTATATTTCTTGTGTTTTTAATGACTGCTGTAGGTAGACAGGACAAATCTTGGGCCTCCACAGAATGGAGCTCCGGTTAAAATAGTTTGGGGCCAGAGGGCCTGTAGTCCTGAGGGCCAAGAAAACAAAAATTATGTGCCAGTCCTAGAGGACACATCGCTCTCTCCTGGGAAACTATCCTCTTGGAGCAGCACCTTTCTGCAAATGGAAGAGAAGAGGTACTACCAAGAAGTCAGTTCTGGAGTAGAACTTCAAGACAAAGGACTTTTCCTCAGAACTGTCTGAGATAGGAACCCTTCCTGATACTTGCACTTGATAGTTGTACTTAAAATATCTTTAAATTCAAGAGATACTAGCTATATCATAAGAGACTGGCAACAGCATGAGGTGTTCAGAATCACAGAAACCAAACGGCTTGAGACTTAAGCCATCATATCAAGGGCTGGTTAAGGAGAGTGAGGTGTTGAATGGTGTAAGTGGAAGTAGAAAGGGATGTTGGTGGAGTAAAGAAAGGGGTGGGTCAAGACACATGTGACAAGGGTGGGTAGCAACACTGAATCCATCAGTCATTTCTCTAATTGGGTAAATGTCTTTCATCTACTTTTCATAAAATGCTTGTCTTTCAGATACTATTATAAAAAAAAATTAAGACAGACTAGGAAAAAAGATTGGCCATCCACTTCCGAAATGACAGGCCTTCAAAAACCCTATGTACAATAGAGCACACTTAGACTAGCAGACATGGCAATTGAGACTGAGATTTCATAAATGGAAACACAAAGAAGGAGGAACAGCTGCAAGCAGACACTAGTGATGGGAATGTGGAAAGTGAGAAGCATGAATGCAGGAAAATTGGATGTTGTTAAGAAAATAAATAGAACACATAAACATTGACATATTAGGTATTGGCAAAGTGAGATGGCTTGGCATGGGACATTTTAAGTTAGATAATCATGTGATCTACTATGCCGGGGATGAAAAGGTGAGAAAAAATGAGGTTACTTTTATAATACAAAAAGTAATTTCTAGATCCATCATGATATTCAAAGTGGTGAGTGATAGTATAATACTCATCCACATACAAGGAAGTCCAATGAATACCACTATCATTCAAATATATGCACTGACAACTAGAGCCAAAGAAGAGGAAATAGAAGATTTCTAACAATTTTTACAGTCAGAAATGGATCGAACATGTAATCAAGATGTGTTGACTGGAATTTAAAAGTTGGGAATAGGGAAGAAGAATCAGTAGCTGGAAAACATGGATTTGGTGACAGAAATGAAGCTGGAGATAGAATGACAGAATTCTACACCTTCAATCATTTATTCATGGAAAATACCTTTCATAAGAAACACAAACACAGGCTATACACATGGATTTCACTTGATGATATGCATGGGAATCAAATAAATTACATCTGTAGAAAGAATCACTGGAGAAGCTCAATGTTAGTTGTAAAAACCAGGCCAAGTGCTGATTGTGGAACAGACCACCACTACTCATATGCAAGTTCAAGCTGAAGAAAATAAAATCAAATCCACAGGAATCAAAATGTGACCTTTAGTTTATCCCATCTGAATTTCAAAAACCATATCAGGCATAGGTTTGAGGCCTTGACCACCAATGAATGAAGAGCAAATGAGCTGTGGGAGGATATAAAGAATATCGTCCATGAAGAGAGCGAAAGATCATTACAAAGACAGAAAAGGAAGAAAATATCAAGATGGATGTCAGATGAGACTCTGAATATTATATTAGAGCACTGAGAAGCCAAAACTAGAGAAGAAATCAAGAAATTAAAGAGCTGGATAGAAAATTTCAAAGGGCAGCTCAGTATGACAAAGTAAGGTATTATAATGAAAAGTTCAAAGAGCTGAAGTGAAAAAATCAAAAGGGCCAAACTTGTCCAACATTTCTTAAGCTGAACAAAACAAATTCAAGCCAAGAGTGGCAATGCTTATGCTTTGGGTAGAATACTAAATGATCCAAGAAGCATTAAAAGAAGGTCAAAAGAGTATACAGAGTCACTGTACCAAAAAGAACTTGTTGACACAGAAGAATTTCATGAAACAAAGTATGAGCAAGAG
>NW_006399758.1:3555571-3556075 GCF_000299155.1 Elephantulus edwardii | reverse complement strand
TGTTGTTGTTGTTGTTGTGTGCTGTTGAGTTGTTTGCGACTCATAGCAACCCTATGTACAATAGCCCTAAACCCTGCTCTATACTGTGCCAATCGCACTGCCTCTGACTCACCCATCCTGATTACCCCAGTCACTGAATCAATCCATCTCATAGAGGGTCTTCCCCTCTTGCACCGTCCGTCCACCCTCCCAAGCATGATGTCCCTCTCCAAAGACCTATCCCTTCTTGCAACATGCCCAAAATATGTCAGACGAAGTCCTAGAATCCTTGCCTCCAAGGAGTCGCTTGGTTTAATCCTCTCCAGGATGAATCTGTTCGTTTTCTTGGCAGTCCATGATGGTACATTCAATACTCTACTCCAGCACCAAAGCTCAAAGGCATCAATTCTCTTTCAGTCCTCCCTAGTCGTTATGCAACTCTCTGATGCATAACAAGTGATTGCAAAGACCATGGCCTGTATCAGGTGCACCTTAGTCTCCAGAGAGACACCGTTGCTCTTGAGT
>NW_006399758.1:3543580-3554792 GCF_000299155.1 Elephantulus edwardii | reverse complement strand
GCTAATGTTAGATGGATCTTGGCAGAAAGTGTAGAGTACCAAAGGAATATCTATCTGTGTGTACCACAACAAACTGTGGCTGAATCTGAGAAGAATGGGAATCCCAGAACAACTGATTGTGCTTATGTGAAACCTATACTTGAACCAAGAGGCAGTCATTAGAATAGAGCAAGAAGACACTACATGGTTCAAAATTGGGAAGGGTATCTGCCAGGGATATATTCTGTCTCCATACTTTTTAAATTTGTATACAGAATAGATCATCCAGGATGCCAAGCTGTATGAGGAGGAATGTGGCATCAGGATTAGAGGAAGACTCATCAACAACCTGAATTATACAGATGATATAACCCTGCTTGCTGAAACTGAGGAGGACCTGAAGAGCTTGCTGCAGAAGGTCAAGGACTGTAGCCTTCAGTATGATTGAAGTTCAACATCAAGAAAACAGATTCTCACCACTGGCCAATTGGCAACATCCTTACTGATGGTGAAGAAATTGAGATTGTCAATAGTTTTAGTTTGCTTGGCTCCACAATCAACACTCTTGGTACCAGCAGGCAGGAAGTTAGAGAAGAATTACATTGGGAAAGTCAGCTGTCATGGGCCTCTCTAGAATACTGAAGAGCAACAACATCAGGCTGAAGACTAAGATGCACCTGATCCAGGCCATAGTCTTCGCAATTGCATGCTATGCATGAGAGAGCTGGACAGTGAGAATTGATTACTTTGAGCTATAGTACTGGAGAAGAGTGTTGGATATACCATGTGCTGCTAGGAGAACAAACATCATTATCCTGGAGAGCGTGACATGGGGCTGCTCCTTAAAGGCAAGGATTATGGAGCTTCATCTGACATACTTTGGAGAGGGACATCATGTTTGAGAGGGTGGAGAGACACTGCAAGACAGGAAGACCCTCAATGACATGGATCGATTCAGTGATTGGAGTAATGGGAATAGGTGTGTGAAGTTGACACAAGATAGAGCAGGGTTTAGGGCACTTGTAAATAGGGTTGTTATGTGTCGCAAGCGACTCTATGGCACATAACAACAACATGTATGTTATATTTTGGAGGAACATTTTTAAAGTGGTGCAGCATTGGTCTGTCAATTTACTGTACAGAGGTAACCTGGGGTTGCTGTGATGCTGAACAGTGTACCAGTGGTGTGCCAAATGCCATAACAGTTACCCATGGTGGACAGTGTTTGATGGAGCTCCCAGTTTAAGACAGGTTTAGAAGTAGGAGTGGCATCTACTTCCTAAGCATGTCTCTGGAAACTCTATGAGTTTAGAGAACCAATGATAATTATAGAACAGGGTTCCAGTCTTGTTCATACGGTGCTATGAGTCGTGATCTACTTGATGGCAATCCACAGCAATATGTAAAGTTAGTAATGTTTGCCATTTCACAACTGTCTGATCTTTGGTCATTAATGTTCAACAAATCTAATCTATTTTTGAGATGGTTCCTGAATTCAGACTGGATATACTAGGCTAGATTTAAAACAAAACAAAACTGTGAAGATTTTGAGTAATTTCATCCTTTTTTGTGTAAAGAACTTATCCATTACCTTTGATTTACCTGAGTTCATTGCTGACTTAACTCATGTTCATTTGCAAATATCTTCCTGTAGGCAGTGGTCTCTAAAGAGTTTACAGCTCTCCTGATTTTCAATGAACTAAAACACCATACAAATGTGACTGTGTCCAGAAAGAAATATTAATGTAACTTCACTTGTCTACTTATTCACTTACTACTTAACTTTTAAAAATTTTCTTATGAAAATGTCCAATATTTATCTTGCATGCTTACATTCAATTTTTCCTTCATTGTTGTTGCTGTTAGTCGACATGCAGTTGGCTCCAACCATTGATGTGGACAAAATGATGGCTGATTCTGTGTTTTAATCCAGCCAGGCAATATTCTATTTTACTCCATATGCTTTTCATTGAGTAATTTTTGGAAGTAGATTGTCAGACTGTTTTCCCTAGTCTGGCTTAGTCTAGCTAAACTTGATCCCAGGTGACCCTGTTGTTAGTTGAAATACCAATAGCATAGCTTTCAGCATTGCAGCAATAATGCAAGCTATCATAGTATGACAAATTGACGGAAGATTATGAATTTATTCATTATATCCATATTTATTGGCAATCTACACCATACTGGCATTGTGCAAGAGATAATAAGAATACCATCATGCTGGTCCCCATTGCTAGCCCTGTGACTTTCAGCAAATCATTTGCCCTATTGGTAAATTGAGGAGGTCAGACTAGATGACATTGTTGGGATTGTTACAATTTAGTCCAGTTCTACAGGCTATAGATTCCATGAATTGGCCTGTGTTTCCTGAGAGACTCAAGAAGTTTGAGGACCCTCTTCTTCCTTGTTTGTTTGCCAAGTCTCTTGAGAGTCTTCCCTCTGGGCTCACTCTCAAATCCCCCTCTGGGTTCCATAAATCTGCATACTAAAGGATCAGACAGCTGCAGCTCCCAACAGCTTTGGTTTTCCTCACTATCTGTGTCATCCAGCTTGTGGAAGCTGCTTTTTAAAGGGGCCAAGCCTCCTTTAAACAATCCTAAATATTTTTGAAGATAAAAACCAGAACATAACAAGCTTCGAATAGATAAAGCTGTAGAGTTTAGCCACAGGTGGTTAACCTAATGCAGCACTTTATTAGCAGCACAACTTTTAGAGATTTTAATAGTGACCAAATTTAGACTTTGTTCACGAGAAAACAAATAGTATCAGTGACAGATACGATCACTTGTATAACAACAGATATTCAAATGTTGAAAGTCAAAGAGATTACAAATTAATTTTTTTTTTCCTGCTCTATGAAACAATATAGACTCTGGAATCTAAACTAGTAGCCATTGTTAACTCTGGTACACAGTGACCATAAGCATGTCAGAGTAGATTTGTCTTCATAGGGCTTTCAATGGCTGATTCAGAGGGAGGAGATTGCTAAACCTCTTTTTCTGACATATGTTTGAGTGAACTCAAACCCTCAGATTTGATTAGCATTTGAGCAAGTTAACTGATTCCACAACCAAGATACTCCTTCTGGATTCTAGAGGTTGGATTTTAGTTGAAGGTCTTCCATCTAAAATCTGTGTTATGATTTTTGTTAGCTACCATAGAGTCAATTCTGATGGCATCTCCATGTCTTATAGAATAGAATCGCTCCTTAGAGCTTTCTTTTTTAAAATTTTATTTTATACTTAATGACTTAGAGGGTAAGGACTTTCTCTGCCAACCCAAAGGCAGGCAGTTTGAATCTTCCAGCCGCTGCTCTGAGGGACAAAATGGGCAATCTCTTCTCATACAATTGACAGCACCTGAAAACCTGCTGAAGGGTCTGCTATGAATGGGATCTGACTCGATGACAATGAATTTTTTAACAGTTTCCACGTGTACTTTAATTGCCACAATGCCATTCTTTGTATTTTATAGTCATTCTCACTTTCCTTTTCTGAGTTGTTCTCCTCATTAAAAGAAATCCCCTGTTCTCTAATCTTTTGAGTTGTTCTTAATAATAGTTTGATTCCAAAATCCACTGCTATTCCAACTGATAGAAATCCTACAGGACAAAGTAAAAACTGCCCCATAAGGCTTTCAAGATGTAAATCTTGATGGCAGCAGATTACCACATGTTTCCTGTGTAGATCTGCTAGTGAGTTTCAACCACTAACATTTTGATAAGCAGCCAAGTGCTTTTAACAGTATGCCACCAGGATCCTTCAATCTTAGAGTCATAGTTCCTTTTTTAAAATTTTTTTAAATTATACTGATTTATTTACAACATTTGAATACATTGTTTTCCACAAAAGATCCTCCCCATTTCCTTCCTACCCCCACCCGTCAAATTGTGCAACTCAATAATTAACACACACACACCCTCACCCCTCTGCTTCCACCTGCCCCTTCTTGGATACTTATACTCATTATACAATAATACTGTCATACAGTATTTGTCTTTGTGGGATTGAGTTAGTTCACTCAGCATAAATCTCTCCAGTCCCTATCAAGTTAGGTGGTAATTTACAAAATCATTGCTCCCGCATGAATGTACCACAACTTCTCAATCCATTTGTTTGTGGTTGGATATCTGGGCTGTTTCCATGTTCTTGAAATGGTGGATAATGCTGCTATGAACATTGGTGTACATGTTTCCATTTAAGCCTCAATTCTCATTTTCTTGGGGTATATTCCAAGCAATGGAATAGCTGGGTCATATGGAATTTCTATGTTCAGCTTTTTGAGGAAGCACCAAACTGCCTTCCAGAGTGGTTGTACCATTTTACAATCCCACCAACAATGTATAGAGTTCTTATCTTGCCACATCCTCTCCAACATTTATCATTTGCTGTCCCGTTAAACTTTGCCACTGCTACTGGAGTGAGATGGTATCTCATTGTGGCTTTGATTTGCATATTTCTTATGGTGATGATGATGAGTTTGAATGAATCTTAAAAGAAGTAGATCACTTGCGCATTTCTTCTGCAATATCACTGACCTTTGATGGTTTAATGGTAAGAAGCTGCACTGTAATCTCAAAGGCAGATGTTTCAAATCCACCAGATTTTCAGCAACAGAAGGAGGAGAATCTCCTCCTGTGTGATTTACTGCCTCTGAAAGCCTGCTGGAAGGTCAACTATAAGTTAGTTCCAATTCAACGGCACATCACCACCTCAACAACTGAGCAGGCTGAAACCACCAACTTTTAGGTCAGCAGTGTGACAAAAACTATTTGTGCCACACAGGGATTACAACACCTATGTCACCTCAGACAAACTAACTGTTCTCTGGGGCTTCAGCTTTTCTCATCTGTTAATAAAACAAGTGGGAAATTAGAATGGAGAAGATGAAAAATAAACAAAAACAGCAAGAAGGAAGAAAAAAGAAAGGAAAATAATCACTGTATGCTTTCCTTTGAGTAGGATTTGACCCAAAGCTGACCACATGGGAGGAGATGGTAGGCTCGAACTGCAGGCACTCAGGATTGTAGCATGGTTGCTTACCGCTAGGCCACCAGAGGTCTCTGAAAAACAGATAGAAAGTAGTAATATGTTCCTCACAAGGTTGTAGTGAGCTTTAAATAGTGTGTGTGAAAGTAATACATATAGTACAAAATGTTATCTACATATAGAATAGTTGGTAAAATTGAAACTTTAGATACTAATAAAATTATCAGAGTATTGGTAAAAATCAATACAAGAAGCCAGATATATCTGCTTGAATATGAAATAAGAGTGTAGTTTTGAGATGAACTATAAAACATCTGCCCCCAACAATTGTGTTTGCTCTGCTCTATGGAATGGTCATGTAGGTCTGAATTTCCTGAACTTCTACTCAATTCTGCAAAGACAGCATCTTTTTCCTTCAGTATTTTTCACAGATTATAGACTTCTAGGTTTAACTGCCCACTAGGTTTTTTTCTCTCTTTTCTGAAGCCTTGCACATGCTAGGACACTAGTCACCAGACAGGACAATAAGTATAGTATAGTCAACAATA
This sequence comes from Elephantulus edwardii, assembly GCF_000299155.1. Classification (NCBI taxonomy): domain Eukaryota; kingdom Metazoa; phylum Chordata; class Mammalia; order Macroscelidea; family Macroscelididae; genus Elephantulus; species Elephantulus edwardii. The sequence continues at coordinate 3,549,277 of NW_006399758.1, read as the reverse complement.
CCTCCTTAACTGAAATGGCACTTGGTGGGTATATAGTGATTGCCTCCTGGCACTTTGGAGCTGTTAGTTCTGGTTTGGTGTCCAGTAAAGAGAATACGAGTCAGGACATGGAGTCTTGCAATAAAGAGGAACTAATGGTGGTAATTAGGCTACAACACCTGTCGGTGAGAAATTGCCACCTCGACATTGACCATAGCCAGCTCTCAATTGTTATTCACAATGACTAAGAGCCTCTGGACTGTGAATGCTAGCAATGATGGACAGCAATAAAATTTGCAAATGAGTTTTCACATTGTCTAATAAAATTCTATGACTTTGTCAATCTGTGTTGACACAGATCTACACAGGACTCAATGATAAAATGTTGTAATTGAAGGCTAATTGTTTCTGTGGGTTTACACATTTACCTTTTGTTTCTGTGGTTCTAGATGTAAATTCTGACTTCTTGTAAGTGGTAATGAGAAGAGTAGTCAATTCTGATTTCCTAACCATTAAATGATGTTTTCTGGATGATGCAAACAATTTGTTCCCAACTAGGAGCCCTGGAGACTTAGTCTTAAGGAATGGTATTGCCAAAGCAAAGGTATATAGTTCAAATCCACCACTTGTTTTGAGGGGGAAGGATGGGCATTCTCCTGCCATTGTGCCATTTATTGCTTCTGAAAACCTGATTTAGGGCTAGTTATGGGTCCATTCTGACTCAGTGGTACACAACAACAAAAACTAAGCTAAAGGTTGGTGGTTTGAATGTCTCCAGAGGCATCACAGAGTAAATGGCTGGAGAATTCCAGGTCAGAATCTGGAAAATGTTGTGGTTTCTAATCCATAGTTATAGAAATTCTACAGCTTTCTAATCCACACATTTGAGGCCAGCATGAGCTGGAATATATTGGACAGTAATTGTTTGGGTTTTGGATGTCTTTATTTAGCTATCAAATATCTTTATTCAAATAATTTTAAGTCAAGTAGGACTACAAATGGAAAAACAGATACCTGATTTCAGGGCTTATACACTGAAAACTGAGTCAAGCATGATCTCAAGACATTGAATTTTAAATAATCTCAGAAACAAAAGGTAAATATAGTCACAAATATCTCAGGTTAGGGATTTTATAGTCACTCTAACAACGCCATTTCAAAAGAGAGTTAGAAAGGCTCTTTTTTCCTTTAAATTAACTCCCAAAAGGTATCATTTTAAAAGAGTACAGTGGATTTTCAAAGTCATTAAATTGCACAGGGGAAGATTGCCCATGTTTTCTCCCACAGAGCAGCTGGTGGAGTTGAACCATGTACTTTTGTGTTGGCAGTGCAATTCTTTACCACTAAGCTAGCTGAGCTACAGCAGTGAAAATGGTAGAAGTGTTGAGTCCAAAGAGAGTCATTCAGTGCATTAGATGCAAACCCAATTTTCATCAAGCCTGACACAGGATGACCCCATTGTTTCAAAGTGGAAATGTAACCTGCACTTCCAAAGGCTCTAACCTTTTGTAAACTGCTCACCAGAATCCATACCAACAATTTTGGTAAGGAGGATGTGCACTTAACCATTTGTGCCTCATGTAAAATGTGAGTAGAAATTGTAAAGGAATTGCTTTAAAGTGATTGCTAAATTTGCAACTTAAGCAGCTGAGATAATGAAAGTTTAGGTGAGGAGAGCAGACCTAATGCAGAGACTTCAGCTCTATTAAGATCAAGGCACTATTGGGCATGGAACGGGAAGTACAGTAGGCAGTGGATTATAAGATCTAAAGCTTAGGGGTGAGGAGAGCCAGGAACCGCAAATTTAAGAACCATTTAAAGTCTTCATGGCATTTAAATCCACATAATTCAGTGATTTTTGCCTAGAAATAAGTGGTTGTAGAGAAAAAAATTAAACCATTAAAGAGAAAACACTACAGCATGATAGTATGCTGATCCAGGACAAAGCACCAGCAAAGAAGAACCAAGAGATACAAAGAACGCGTGGGAACACGTTAGGGAAGAAGGTAGCAGGCAAGTGTGGTGTCAGCAGCCTGAGTACGGATGTATTTCCAAAAGACAGAATGAACAGCTGCTGTTGCGAGAGTAAGAGAAGAGAACTGAAGATAGACTTTGGCAAGATGCAGGTTACTGTGTTTTTTCTTGGGAAGAGTATTGTCTGACAGCTCTCTGTGCCTGTTGAGATCTAAAGCTGAAGTGATTTTGACCACTGTGAGCATGTGAGGTTCACCACCAACTCTCAGTTCCTGTGACCCAGGCATGGAGAAGTAGATGGTTGAGTTTGCACAGGATTGTGGGTGGGCTTGTTTGGCAGAAAGTCAGGAGAACTTATTCGAAATTTCTTCTGATTTTGAACAGTTTATTAAGTGGAATTCTAGCTTTCTTTCCCTTGAATCTAAAAGTTCAAACCAATTCTTTCAACTAACTCTCTGAACTCTTTAAATTCAGATTATTTATGGATGCACACAAAAACTCGATGAGGCAATAGGGAAAGGAATCCTTAGCAATCTTAAAAGTTATTTAAATCATACACATTGGACTAGGAACATGTACTAATTCAAAACAAATGACATGGATTACACTTAGAGTATTTTTCCCGTATTTTTTATTTCTTTTCCTGTTCTAGTTCTATACTTGGCAAGTTGATAAGAACAGACTCTGGCAAGCTTGATGTCTTGTTAATTGTGACCAAGAGACTAAGGTCACATTTATCACTGTAATTAACAATCCTTTAAAAATAAAACAAAACCCAATAAATTTAGGAATTCTTTCTCTTGGTGAACTATTCAAAGATTTGAATTTTCCCTTACTCTGACATCTTATAGAAGGCAGCACTTGTCTTTTTTTCTTGGTTTCATTTTAGGAAAATCTAAAATTAAAACCTACTTTAAATTCTAAAAATAAGTGGTTTAACTCCTGAAAATTTATTCAATCACATTTTAAACTCCAACATACATATTTCTAGACTTGTAAACATATTTGCATTCTCTTAAATTTAAATAGACATAGATTTGTTAAAATCTAGTTCTCTGAAATATTCAGGACAGTATCATCTGGCTTGACTTTTATAAATTACATCTAATGTTTTTAATAAAATGTTTCAGAAGATAGGCTACTTTGGAACAAAAAGAAATGATGTAACCCTGCTTCTCATGGGCATTAATTTATCCACAGTGTTCACTCAGGGTCAAATACAAGGAGCTGTCATTCTCAGTATGAAGTAATGCCTAATTCTTGTTAAATTCATTGTGTCATAATAAAGAAGACCAACTTGAATTTCAAAAATTACAAGTGACAAAACATTTTCTAGTGCATTCATTTCACATGTAGACTGTACCTGAAATGCTCTGTTTTCATCTAAATGAAAAAGCTGAAGTAAAGTCAAAAGGTATTTGCTTTTGTTCCTTCTTTGACGTTTCTTAACAGAACATAACAAGTTGGTGAGAAGGGAGCCTGGGCAGACAACCCTTCCCATCACCACCCTGCCCCCGCCCTGTGCAGTAGGTAAACTCCACAGCCACAATAATCTACAGCACCTCAGCACTCAAAGCATCTTGCATTCCTGGGATGCTTTATAGCTGAAAAAAATGCTTTCTATATTAGGTTTTCTTCCTTTTCTTTTTGCACTTTTTGAGATGGCATGTGTTCTTTTCTTAAAATGATATTTTATTATGGTTTAGGTGGAAATTTTTTAAGCAAATTAGCCTCCCCTGTAATAATTTTTATGAAAATTATTTCTTGTCTTTGGTTATACTCTTCACAACATGACAGCAGTCTCTTTATTTACATTCTGCTTGTTTTATTTCCAGTGCTCTAACTTCTCCTCTCTTCCCTTCCCTTTCTGGCTTTCTGATCTTCACTTTTAGATAAATTTTGACTGTTTGATCTCATGAAGTTTATGGTTGAAGGGAACATATTATCCACCAGTGACAACTGTTTATTTTATAAGTCACTCTATTATTTGGCTGAAAATGCCTCACAGAAAAAGTTTAAATTCCAAGTTTGAAGGGCATTTTATGACAATAATCTCAAGGGTTCCTCTAGTCTCTATGAACTCACTAAGTCCAGCCATATTTAGCTATTTCTGTTTTTCTACATTTTTCCCTCCCAATTTATCTAGACATCCGTGTTTTGTTTTAATGAGAGAGAAAGATCTATGTAGGATTTTATTCCCTTAAAAGGCAGGAGACTTTTGGCAAAATTTGGATCTTTCCTCTGTGACCAATTAGTGACAACTCCACTTTTGCAAGACAGCCGTCTCCCTGTCCAATTTGACAAAGCAAAGCAAGAAGATTGGCATAGAATTCACTGCCAGCAGTAGTTTAGAATCTCACTGTCATCAAAATAGAAATGTTGATACAAAATTTCAGGGATCACTCAGTCCATTGTAGCCACCATAAAGGCTGAACTGGAACCAGAGTCCACTGGTGAAAGAATGGGGTTGGTAGTGAAAACTAATATAGCTTTGCTGTAGACAAAGTTCAGCAACTTGTTTGTAATGAAGAAACCACATAATTTTACAATCATGTATGAACCAGTATGTTGACATGCAATTTGTATACAATTGGGAAAGATTAGAAGCATCTGTACTAATCAATAAACAACTAAAGAAAGTTAGCACAGCTGTTAAATAGAATATGATGTAACCAATCATTAAAATGTAATACAAATGGGGGGAGGGGGGAGGGGTTTGTGCGGGGATGAATGAATGGAATCCCAAAATCTCTGTAGATGTTCATTGAAATGAAAAATAAACAACCTAAATTAAAAAAAAAAAAATGTAATACCTACCATGCAGGAATGAGAAAAGTAGGCAAAATAGTAGGGAGCTGGTTATAAGTGCAGTCTGGTTGCCTTCTATTCTTAGTGACCTTATGTGTAACAGAATTAAACAATTCACAGCCCTGCACCATCCTTGTAAAACAATGACACAGAAATTAGGCTTTTTTTTTTTGGCTAGGAATTAGAAACTTGGAGGGTTTTTTTTATTTAAATATACAGTTTAGTGACTATATATTTATCAATGGTGATAAATGGTAACAATTATACTCATCATATTGTGCAACCATGCCCCCAACAAAGGTTTTACTCTCCCAAAACCCCTACAGTGATAACTCCCAACTCTCCACTTCCCTCAGTCCCTGTGACCACTAATGTTTTGTCTTTATGCATTTGTCTCTCACAGTTATTTCACATAATCTAATCATGCTATATCTATCAACTTTTTTGATCATGCTTTATATAGGTTTTTTATTTCTTTTAAAAATACAGATTTATTTTAAAATTATTTGTATATTGGTTTGCATATAAAGTTCTTATGTTTTGTTTGTATACATTGTGTTTCCTACATTCCTATATTCATATTGTGTTTCATACAATCCTTCCCATATGTTGTGTTTTATAGAATTAATCACCACTAATCCAAGCCCATCATTACCTCACCTTTTCAGGTCCCCACTGGATATTTTCTAATTCTTTCACCACCACCCTGCCCACTTACCTCTGTGAACTCATGATTGTTGCCCCCTCTTCATCTTAAGCTCCCTCTTCCCCCTTTGGACTTTTGTAGACATTTTAATAATTATTATGCTATGGACCGATTGGTAGCATCAGGATGTATGGCGAAGAGATTGAGATTGTTCACAGCTTCAGTTTGCTCGGCTCCACAGTCAACACTCTTGGCACCAGCAGTCAGGAAATCAAAAAGTGTATCGTGAT
>NW_006399758.1:3533444-3539795 GCF_000299155.1 Elephantulus edwardii | reverse complement strand
TATTATATTTTCAATCTTTTTGTTTGCTAATAGACATTTGGACTATCTCCATTTTCTTGCTATTGTGAATAATGGTATTATGACATTGGTGTACAAATCTGTTTATGTCTCAGTTCTATTTTCCTTGGGGTATATTGCTAGCCGTGGAATAGCTGGGTAATATGGAATTTCTATGTTCAGCTTTTTAAGGAGACACCAAACTGCCGTCTAGAGAGTTTGTACCATTTTACAATCCCATCAACAATATATGAGAGTTTCAATGACTCCATATCCTCTAAAAAATTTATTGATTGCTGTCTTATTAAACTTTAGCTCTGCCACTGGGGAGAGATGGTATCACATTGCATCTTTGATTTGCATATCTCTTATTGCCCATGATTTTGAGCATTTCTTTATATCTGTTGGCCATTCAAATATCTTCCCCATTGAAAAGTCTTTGCATGTCTTTTACCCTTTTTAAAAAATTGAGTTATCAGACTTTTTCTTGTGGAAGCGCTGTAGCATTCTGTAAACTTTCATTGTGAGACACTTGCTTGTCTGAGATGTCATTTCCAAAAGATTTTTCCTAGTAAGTATGATTTTTTTTCACCCTATTGGTAAGTTTTTTTATGTATAGAGGGCTTTCATCTCTAGAAGGTCCCCCATTTACTGATGTCATCCTCTCCTGGTTGTACAATTTTGGCTGTATTTGCCAGCCTATTTATACCATAGGCTAGGCCTTCTACGTTTGGTCCAATTTTATCTTTTATGATCTTTTTGCATTTGGGCTTTACCCCAAATCTCTGTTGAATCTTAAGTTGATTTTTTGTGTGTAGTGTGATATGTGGATCTTGATTTAGCTTTCTGAAGATAGAATTTAATTTTGCCAGCACCATTTTTGAAGAGCTTGTCATTTCCCCATTTGATAAGTTTTGTTTCTTAATTGAATATCAGTTGAGACAAGGTACATGGTTTAATTTCTGGGTTCCCAACTCTGTTCTATTAGTCTATGTGTTTTTCATTGTACCAGGCCCGTGCTGTTTTGGTTACCACCACTGTGTAGTAGATTTTGAGATCAGGGGGTGCTATGTTTTTCACTCCATTCTTGTTTTACAAAAGTGCTTTGCTTATTTGGGGTCTTTCCATTCTAAATAAACTGGACAATGGCCTTCTCTATCTCTTTGAAAAAATGAAATTGGTATCTCTATTGGAATTGCACGAAACATGTAGATTGATTTTGGTAGGATTGTCATTTTCACTATCTCGAGTCTTCCTATCCACGAACAGGGAACATTTTTCTGTTTATTTAGATCTTTTATTGTTTCTTGCAGTTGTGTTTTGTAGTTTTCTTTATAAAGGTATTTTGTGTCTCTAGTTATGTTTATTTCCAAGTAACTCAATTTGTGGTGGTGGTGGTCGCTGTGTACCATCAAGTCAGAACTGACCAGTAGCTGACCCTCCAATACATTTTCAGAGGCAGATAATCACGTGGAAAAGATTGCCCATCCTTCTCCCATGCAGCAGTTGGTAAATTTGAACCATGTGTCTTCAGATTTGCAGCTTCTTTCCACTAGGCCACCAGAGCCCTGGCTGTAATAAATTATGTTGTTTTCTTAGTTTTCTTTTGTTACTGTAGAGCAATCTCACTGATTTTTGTATATTGATCTTGTGTCCTGCCACTCTACTAAATTGGTCTACTAAGACTAAGAGGGGGTTTTTTGGTCAAGTCCTTGGGCTTTTCTGTGTACATTATCATATTATCTACATATAGTGACAGTTTTACCAGCTCTTTGCCAATTTGGATGTCTCATATTTCATTCTCTTGTAAGTACTTGTAAGTACCATAGCAAGTACTTCCAATACAGTATTGAAGAGGAGTGATGAAATTGGGAACTCTTTCCTGGTCCCTGTTTGCAAGGGGAATGCCTTTAGTGTTTCCCCACTGAGTATGATGTTAGCTCTTGGTGTTGCATACTTTTCACTAGGTTGAAATAATTCCCTTCTATTCCTAGTTTTCTGAGTGTTTTCATTTAGAAGGGATTTTTCAAAAGCCTTTTCTGTGTCAATTGACAAGTTCATGTGGTTCTTGTTCTTTGCTTTTTAATATTAATTATGTTGATTGTTTTTCTTATCTTGAATTATCCTTGCATACCCCTTATGAATTCCACTTGGTCATGATGATTTTTTTTATATGTTGTTGTATTCTATAGGCCAGGATTTTGTAAGTGATTTTTGCATTTATAGTCAAGAGATATGCTGGACTGTAATTTTCTTTTTTTGGTAATATCTTTGCCTGTTTTTATTATTAGAGTTATGCTTGCTTCATAGAATGACCCTGGGGAGTGTTCCTTCTTTTTCAATTTTTTTAATGATCATAAAAAGCATCATCAATAAAAGCAAAAGAAATAGGGAATAACTCAGAAGAGCAAAAATCATAAAGACATATACTAATGTTGACAGGACCTAAAGAGAAACAAACTGGCAACCCATTCCCCAGGAGGACAGGAGAGATACTGCTTGCTTTTAGGATCAGTAGGGCACACTTGTGACCACAGGCTTCTCCTTAAGAGCTGACTGAAGACTTGGCACAAGAGGTGTCAGAGCACAGGGGGGCTGAGAGGAAAGGGGAATGGGAGACAAGGGACACATGCTTGGGGCTATGAGAAGAAAAATCCTGAAGGACCCAAGGGAGCTGAGGAGCACAAGTCTGTCATTCCCACTCCAGTTGGTGGCCCTGGACATGAATATTCCCTCTGTCCTCCAGGCTAGGGAGCAGCTGAGGCTGCTGGACCTGGAGCAGGCAGCGGCGGCTGCTGCTGTGGCAGAGGGGGGATACATGTCATTAGGTGCTGTGAGAGGTATCCGTGGGCCTAAGATGTTTCCTGGCATCGGAGGCATACTGGGTAGTGGAGGGCCACCCCTAGACGGGTGGATGTTGGCTGCAACAGTGGGAATCATACGGCTTGGCATAGGTTGGCCTGGCATCATGGAACATGGACCTGGTATCTGACCTGGCTGTGGTGGGTGAGGTGGTGGCATCTGGTGGTACATCAGTGGGTATTGAGGGGGCTGTTGATGAGGAATCATGCTGGGATGTCCTGTTGCTCCAAGTGGGGTCACACCAGGCCCTCCTGAATGTGGTGTGCCTGCTGAGAAGCCTGTCCATGCTGCTGCTGCTCCGTTTGCTGCCGGGCTCATAATCCAGCATATTTCAGCTGTTCCATGTGGAAGTTCTGGCGTTCACTAAGCAATTGCTGGCTTGTCTGTTCTAGAGCCTCTTTCTCTCTGTCCATGATGGTCTCCAGCTCTTCAAAATGTCGAAGTTTGATCTCAAGTTTCTTCATTTGTGTCTCAACCAGGAGGAGGGCTACCAGAGACTTGATCTTTCTCTCTTCTACCACAGCCAGGTGCTTGGCTTTGGTTGCAGCCCAGGCAAGAGGAGCTGTTGTGGCTGTGGCTACATTTCCTTCAGAAATTTCATGTTCTACCTTCTTCTTCCCAATATCATTCTTTATTTGTTTCAAGGAGTTCCTTGTTCTCTTCAGCCTCCTTTTCTTCTGATTTAATATCCTCACTAACTTCACTGTCTTGCTCCTTCCCACTATTTTTGTCATTGTCTCCATCTTGTGCTTTATCACCATCATTTATTCCATTTTCTTTGTTTTCTGTCTTTTCAGGGAGCTGACCGTCAGTGTTTCCATTTTTTCTTCTTCAGGTCCTTCAAGCTTCTCTGGTTCATCGGGCCCTGTGTCTGCAATGCAGCTGGTCTCCAAGCCATAGGTAGGATCTACTATCCCAGAGGCTTGTGGTGCATCTTGTACTTTTTTGACATGAGCTCCAACCAATTCCAATGATACCTCCTCCTGGACCTGAGAAAACCCCTCCAATGCTGCTTTGGCTGTGGCAGAGGCCACACGCGAGTCCACCACAGATACCAAGAAAGCAACAGTGCTCATGACCGGGTTTCCTGACTGACTGAAGGGAACAGGCTGAGGTCCAAGGGAAGCATTGGAATTTTCAAGGTATGGGTCCTCAGTGGGAAGCCTCACAAAGTGGAGGATGCATTCATCCTGAGTATGACTACCAACATATTCTGATACTTTTTTTCCAATCATCCTTATACATTTCCAGGGCCTGCAAGAGCAGAAGTGTTCCCTGTTCTGTCCACTCTCTTCCAGCACTAGCACCTTTACTCTTTGATAAGCTTTTCTTAGAATAAATATCAGTACAAAGACAAAAATTCTGCAAGTCAGTTGGTTTTTCCTTGTTCTTTTCAGGAAAATTTAACATCTGCTGAGCAACAGGAACCTGAGGTGATCAATGGTGAAGAGGCACCAACCCTGAAGGAGTATCAGCTAATACGTAGAAATGAGGAGTCGGAGGAGATCCCATGGCCATAGGTCTACTTTCAGGATCCACTTGGTAATTTTACAAGTCCCCCACTGTTCTAAAAGGCATGAACTCTCATGACAGCACACACATCTCCAGTCAAGTTCCTCTGACAAACAGTGCTAGTTAAATACTCTTGGGGATTTAGACGATAGGTATCGATCATAAAATTGCAATATGCCAGATATATTTCTAGAGTTTTGGATTTCTTTTTGCCATTGAAAAACTCAGGAAGAGCATGCCACTCAATCACATGAATGCAGTTATAATAAACCATGAAGCATAGCTGGGAATAATAATGTGATTGGTTTGCTCTGTTACATTTTCTTCACCAGGGTCAACTGAGTGACTCTGATCTCCTTTGCCAGGATCTTCATCTTCCTTTCCTCCTGCTGTAGCAGTTTCTTCATCTTGCTTATCTAGATCTGGGTCAGTTCCTCCTTTCACAGGTGTATTTTCACTGTCTTTCTTTGGGTTTGTATTTTTTGGAATTTATTCATTGTAAATACCTTCTAAAAGAAACATAAACACAGGCTATACACATGAATCTCACCCTATGGCATGCATAGGAATCAAATAGATTACATTTGTGGAAAGACTCAGTGGAGAATCTCAATATCAGCAGTGAAAACCAGGCTGGGTGCTTAATGTGGGACAGACCACCAACTACTCATATGCAAGTTCAAGCTGAAGTTGAGAAAAATTATATCCAGTCCACGGGAGCCAAAATTTGATCTTAAGTCTATCCCACTCGAAATTTAAAACGATCTCAGGAACAGGTTTGAGGCCTTGAGCAACAATGAGCGTAGACCAAATGAGCTCTGGGAAGATATCAAGAATATAGTCCATGAAAAATGCAAAAGATTCTTACAAAGGCTGAAAAAGAAGAAAAGACCAAGATGGATGTCAGATGAGATTCTGAATATTGAATTAGAGCGCCGAGAAGTCAAAGCTAAAGGAAGAAACCAAGAAATCAAAGAGCTAAACAGAAAATTTCAAAAGGAAGCCCGGGACGACAAAGCAAGATATTATAATGAAATGTGCAGAAAGCTGGAGTCAGAAAATCAAAAGGGCCGAACTCGCTCACTGTCATTTAAGCTGAAGGAGCTGAAAAACAAATTCAAGCCACAGGTGGCAATACTTAAGGATACTTTGGGTACATGTTAAATGATCCAGGAAGTATCAAAAAAAGTTGAAAGGAATACACAGAGTCACTGTATCAGAAGGAATTGACTGACACAGAGGAATTTTATGAAATGACATATGAGCAAGAGCCTATGGTAATGAAGGAGGAAGTTCAAATTGCTTTGAAGGAATTGGCAAGAAACAAGGCTCCAGGAGTTGGCGGCATACCAATTGATATATTTCAACAGACAGACACTGGCCAGGATGTGCTCACTAAGTTGTGCCAAGAAATCTGGAGAAGAGCCAGCTGGCCCACAGCCAGCTGGCCCACTGACTGGAAAAGATCGATATTTGTTCCCATTCCAAAGAAAGGTGACCCAACAGAGTGTGGAAACAGTCAAACAATATTATTAATATCACACGCAAGCAAGATTCTGCTGAAAATTATCCTAAACGTTTGGAACAATATGGCAACAGAGAACTGCCAGATGTGCAGGCTGGACTTAGAAGGGGTCGCGGTACTAGGGATATTATAGCTAAAGTTCGGAATCACAGAAGTCAAAAAGCTTCAGATACAAGCTGTCAGATCATGGGTCAGACAATGGAAGATAAACTCTGAAGGGATTTGATAGAAGTGAATGGGTATCCTGGTGGAGGGTGGAGCTGGGAAATAAGTGGGTCAAGTCACTGGGCTAAGGGCAGGGAGAGTCCACAATGAGGGATTGATCTTTCACTGCTCCACATATTGCTTGTCTGTCAGATACTCCTCTAAATCTAAACATTCAGATTAAAACAGACTAGGAAGAAGGATTGGCCATCTACTTCTGAAATAGCAGGCCTCTGAAAACCCTATGTACA
>NW_006399758.1:3531923-3533041 GCF_000299155.1 Elephantulus edwardii | reverse complement strand
TTGAGAGTGTTGGTCTTGTCTCCAATGCTATCTCACTTTCTGTAGTTCTTGTCTCAGCCATGATGGCAGAGGTTGTCCCAGTCTGTGCAGCAGTTTGGATAGTTCCACATTATGATCCCGGTAGTAATTAGAGAGGAAAGTTCTGGACCGGCTATACGGTGCCGGTCGGTTCCTACCGCCTCCTCCAGCTGCGCCGCGGGCGACGGCCCGGTTCCGGATGGGTCCGCCGCGGCCACCTCGCTGGCTCCGGTTCAGTTTAATGATGTCGTCCAGAGACATGTCCATTTTGTCGGCCATGGCGGCACGGAGTCGCTCTGGCTCCTAGATTAATCTTGTAGTACAACATTGTGATTGATACAATTATATCCATATGCTTACAAGGAAGTCCAGTGAATACCACTATCATCCAGATATATGCACTGACAACCAGAGCCAAAGAAGAAGAAATAGATAATTTCTATCAACTTTTACAGTCAGAGATCAATCAAACATGCAATCAAGATGCATTGATAATAATGCATGACTGGAAGGCAAAAGTTGGGAACAGAGAAGAAGTATCAGTAGTGGGAAAATATGGGCTTGGTGACAGAAATGAAGCTGGAGATAGAATGATTGAATTTTGCACAATGACTTATTCATTGCAAGTAGGTTTTATAAGAAACATAAACACAGGTTATACACATGGATTTCACCTCATGGTATGCATAGGAATCAGATCGATTACATCTGTGGAAAAAAACCACTGGAGAAGCTCAATATCAGCTGTGAAAACTAGGCCAGGGGCTGATTGTGGAACAGACCACCAACTACTCATATACAAGTTCAAGCTGAAGCTGAGGAAAATTAAACCAAACCCACAGGAGCAAAAGTATGACTTTGATTTCATCCCACCTGAATTTCAGAATCATCTCAAATAGGTGTGAGACCTTGAACACTAATGAGCGAAGACCAGATGAGTTGTGGGAGGATGTCAAATGTATCATCCAGGAAGAGTGCAAATGATCATTACAAAGACAGAAGAGGAAGAAAAGACCAAAATGGATGTTGGAAGAAACTCTGAAGATTGCACTGGAGCACAGAGAAGACAAAGCACAAGGAAGAATTCAAGATACTAAAGA
>NW_006399758.1:3530774-3531823 GCF_000299155.1 Elephantulus edwardii | reverse complement strand
GAAGAAACTCTGAAGATTGCACTGGAGCACAGAGAAGACAAAGCACAAGGAAGAATTCAAGATACTAAAGAGCTGAACAGAAGATTCCAAAAGGCAGCATGGAATGACAAAGCAAAATATTACAATCAAATGTGCGAGGAGCTAGAGTCAAAAAATCAAAAGGGGAGAACTCGTTCAGCATTTCTTAAGCTCGAGGAACTAAAGAACAAATTCAAACCTCGAGTTGCTATAATCAAAGGTGCTTTAGGCAGAATATGAAATGATCCAGGAAGTATTAAAAGAGGATGGAAGGAATATACTGAGTCATTGTATCGAAAGGAATTGGCAGATACAGAAGAATTTCATGAAATAACATTTGAGCAAGAGCCTATGGTGATGCAGGAAGAAGTTCAAGCTGATTTGAAGGAAATAGCAAAAAAATAAGGCCCCAGGAACAGATGGTAAACCTATTGACATATTTCAGCTAACAGATGCTGCCCTGGATGTGCTCACCAAGTTGTGCCAAGAAATCTGCAAAACAACCACTTGGCCAACTGCCTGGAAGAGATCTATATTTGTTCCCATTCCAAAGAAAGGTGACCCAACTAAGTGAAAACTACAGAACAATATCATCGATTTCACATGCAAGCAAGATTCTACTGAAGATTATCCAAAAACGACTGGAACAGAACATCAGCAGAGAACTGCCGGAAGTCCAGGCTTGGTTTAGAAGGGGTCGTGGTACTAGGGATATTGTAGCTGATGTTAGATGGATCTTAGCTGAAAACAGGGAATACTAGAAGTCTGTCTATCTGTGTTTCATTGATTATGTAAAGGCATTTGACTGTATGGCTGACTCTGAGAAGAATGGGAATCCCAGAACATTTAATCGTGCTAATACAAAACCTATACTTGGACCAAGAGGCATTTGTCAGAAGAGAGCAAGGTAACACAGCATGGTTCAAAATTGGGAAGGGTGTACACCAGGGATATGTCCTATCTCCATACCTTTTCAACCTGTATGCAGAGCAGATTATCTGAGAGGCCGGGCTCTATGAGGAGAACTGTGG
>NW_006399758.1:3524690-3529669 GCF_000299155.1 Elephantulus edwardii | reverse complement strand
GAGACACTGGGCTGTACGAAGAGGAATGTAGCATCAGGATTAGTGGAGGAGTCATCAACAACCCGCATTATGCAGATGACACAACCCTGCTTGCTGAACCTGAGGAGGACCTGAAGCACTTGCTGCAGAAGATCAAGGACTGCATCCTTCTATATGGATTGAAGCTCAACATCAACAAAACAAAGATTCTCACCACTGGGTATCAGTATGGATGGTGAAAAGACTGAAATATTTAACAGTTTTAGTTTGCTTAGCTACACAATCAACACTCTTGGTAACAGCAGGCAGGAAATCAAGAGAAAAATTGCATTGGGAAAGTTGGCTGTGAGGGACCTCTCAAGAGTACTGAAGAGCAACAATGTCAGGCTGGAGACTAAGGTGCCCCTGATCCGGGCTATAGTCTTCAAAATTACGTGCTATGCATCAGAGAGTTGGACAGTGAATAGGGTTGATAGAGAATTGAAGCCTTTGAGCTGTGGTGCTGGAGAAGAGTGTTGAATACATCATGGACTGCTAGGAGAACAAACGGGTTTGTCCTAGAGAAGGTGACGACGGAATGGTCCTTGGAGTCAAGGATTCTGAATCTTTGTCTCACATACTTTGGGCATGTTGTAAGGAGGGACTGGTCCTTGGAGAGGGACATCATGTTTGGCAGAGTGGAGGGGCTGTGAAGGAGAGGAAGAACTTCGATGAGATGGATCGATTCTGTGACTGGAGCGGTGTGAATGAGTGCGTTTGAGTTGGCTAGGTTGACATAGGATAGAACAGTGTTTAGAGCTCTTGTACACAGGGTCGTTATAAGTCGCAAAACTCGATAGCATTTAACAACAACAACAACTTCGTCTATTTTGGGTATGGGTGTTGGTTCTTCCATGTCCTTGGTAAGGTCTTCTTGTTCTTCCTCTTTCTGATTTCTGCGTTTCCCATAAAGACTAGCTTGGCCTTTCTTCCCACTCTTCTTCCGGGATTCTGTGGGGCTCGGAGGGGGAGGTGAAGGTGAATGTTTCTACTTCCGTGCATTAGCTGCTGCTTTTCTATCTCTTCTCTCTGGACTTTGGACTGGTTCTTCATTCTTTGTTGAGATTCACTGCTGAAAACTCACAGCCTTCCTGTTCTCATCCACCTCATAATCCTCTTAATTTATCCATTCATTAAAAACGTCAGTGTCCAAAATCCATTTTGCATGAACCATCCATGGTTTTTCTGGAATTGGTGGATGCTCGATTTCAGCATCTACATCACAGTTGTGGATCCATTTATCATAGCTGTCTGGATAAAACCCCCAATGAAATAGCACCTGGTTATCTTTTCTCATAACCGGTCTCAACCACTCTTCGTCCTCTTACGAGGAAGGGTATATATGTGGGGGGACGCCTTTGACTTCTCATTGGTGTATGATCCCTGATGTCGTTTGATGATATCTTTCAATTTGTTAGCCAACTTCAGATCAATATCTGGAATGAGGTAGATATTGGGTCTGGATAGACAATTACTCTGCACCAATGTTTTTTCAGTGTTCATAAACATTTCAACATTTCGGTCCATTCTTGATGGATTCTGTAGGTCAAACCTCCACCCCCCTTGCTAATTTTTTATTCTTGAAAACAGCCCCAAGAATGTGACACAGGGTACCTCCAGCTTTGAAATCCATGAAGCATTTTGCGGGAAGCCTGGTGAAAGCCGGGTTGGTAACATGCTTCCCATCTTCCTGAAACTGGAGAAGCTGCACCACCAGGCCAGCCAGTGTTTTATTGGTAGGCGCATCAGTGTGAACATACTTCTTAATAGTGCTTGCCCAGCCAGACCCGCACTGAGTCCAGCTGGGACACTGTCTCCCGGTTTTCCCAAAACTCGCTGGCTGGACCCCCCGGTCCTTCCGCCTATAAACACCCAGGCCCGTGGCTGCTGGCATGCCCGCTCGCCGCTGTGGCCATCGTTCGTCGCCCCTGCTGCCCAGGCCGCCTGGCCCTCGAGGTCCTTCACGTTAGCACAGGAGCGCACGCAAGATGCCTCCACCGCCTCCACCGACGCCTTACGGCCCTGTCCCTCTTTTTCAATTTTTTAAGATAATTCAAGTAGAATTGGTGGTAGTTCTTTTCTGAATGTTTGGTAAAATTCAGCCATGAAGCCATCTGGTACAGTACGTTTCGTGAGATAGCCTTTTTATGACCTGCTCAATTTCTTCTTTTGTGATGGGTCTGTTTAAGAGTTTTACATCTGTCCATGTCAATCTGGATAGGGCACGAGTTGCAAGGAATTTGTCCATTCCTTCTAGTTTTCAAATAGTTTCCCTTTGATTTTGCCTCTAGTTTCTCTCTGATTTTGCCTTTAGTTTTCCTCTGATTTTCAAATTTATAACTGGGTATCTAGAAGAAAAAGATTTATAACCCAATTATAAAAGAGGCAAAAGACATGGAAAGAATTTTCACAGAGGAAGACATTCAGGTGACCAACAGACACATGAAGAAATGCTCACAATCTTTGGCAATAAGAGAGATGCAAATCAAAACCACAGTGTGATACCATCTCATCCTAGTAGCAGTGGCAAAGTTTAATAGGGCAGCAATAGATGTTAAGAGGATATGGAGAGGTAGAAACTCTCATACATTGTTGGTGGGATTATAAAATGGAATAACCACTCTGGAAGGCAGTTTGGCATTTCTTCAAAAAGTTGAACATAGAAACACCCTATGATGCAGCTATTCTACTACTAGACATATACACCAAGAAAATTAGAACTGAGACAAAAATGGAGATTTGTATACTAATGTTCTTAGCAATGTTATTCACCACAGCGGAATGAATTGAGAAATTTTTGTGCGTTAATTTTATGGAATATTATGCAGCACTCATAAGCAACAATTTCAGAAAGTACTGCGCAACTTCGGGGACCCTGGAAAGTATTATGCCGCTTGAACTAACTCAGTCTCATATGTACAAATACTCCATAAGAAAATTATTATAAAAATAGAAGCATACCTAGTAAAATACGTATGAGGAAGAGGTGGGAGCAGAAGGGTGAGGATGGGTAGGGGTGAAATCACAACGTTGCAGTTTTGTGGTTGTGGAGAGAAAGGGGCAAAGGAAATGGAAAAGATCTGGCAGGAACCTGAAAAGACAGAGTAATGATGGTCATAGTCCAATGGTGATTAAATTTATAAAGCACAATGCATGGGAATGATTGTATGAAACCCAATGTGAATGAATAGTGTGAAACACAATGCATATGAATTTTATAAGCAACCCAATAAAAAAAAGATAAAAGAAAAAAGCTAGGAAAGGAATTAAACAAAAATTATCAGAACATAGCTTTTCATAATATTCCAATATTATAGAGTTAATTTCATCTGGTTCTGTTGTGATATCACCTCTACCATTTTTTTACTTGAGTTGTGTCTTCTTTGTCTTTTCTTTTGTTAAGTTTGCCAATGGTTTGTCAATTTTATTGACCCATTAAAAGAACCAACCCTTGGTCTTATTGATGGCTTCAATTGTTTGGTTTTCTATCACATTAATTTCAGCTCTTGTCCTTAAAATTTCCTTTCTGGTGGGGGTAAGACTGAGAAAAACTGGATGAAATATGTTTACGGCATTGAAGTCTATGGGGGAGAGAATAGTCTAAAGGTGTTATATTTTAGGGCATTATTTTTATCATAGGAGTATGCAATGAGGGTTGCAGAGTGGATTATATTTGGGGGTAGGGGATGGGGTTTGGGGAGGTGCGGGGGGGATTGTGTACCAATGAGGGAGTTTTTCTTTTGCTTTTCAAGGAGAGGAGCAAATGGGGGGGGGGGGGGGAGGGGTTTGTGCGGGGAGAAGGGTGCAACAATGAATGAATGGAATCCCAAAATCTCTGTAGATGTTCGTTGAAATGAAAAATAAACAACCTAAAGAAAAAAAAAAAAGAAGAAAAAAATTTCCTTTCTTTTAGTTGTTTTTTTAGACTAAACTATATGTGTTTTTTTGTTTGTTTTTATTTAAATTGATTTGCTTACAAAGTTTGTATACAATATATTTCACACTATTCCTCATTCATATTGTGTTTCATACAATCATTCTCATGCATTGTTTTATAAAATTAATCACTGCCCATTACCTTTTCTTTTATCCCAGATTCTTCCCATTTCCTTCTCTTTCTCTCTTCACGCACAAAACTGTGTAACCCTGTGGTTTTGCCCCTACCCACCCTCAATCTTCCATTCCCTTCACACCTTAGACTTCCATATATGTTTTACTAGTTATCCTATTTTTACAATAATGGTCTTATGCACTATTTGTCCTTATGAGACTGAATTAATTCACTCAAAATAATGCTCTCCAGTCTCTCTCAAGTTATGTTATGACTACATTCTTTCTTTTAGAGGCTGTGGGTTCAGATTGCTGTTCGTTTTCTATTTGATGGAGGTGTGGAATTAGATCATTAATTTTGCTTCTTTTTTCCTTTTTTTATGTTTTTGTGTACTGCTATGAATTGCTACGTGAGGAGTGCCTTAGCTTAGTTTTGTAATGTATTTTCATTACCATTTGTTTCAAAGAACTTCTTTTACTTCAGTTTTGATTTCTTCTATAACCCAATTATGTTCTGGTAATATGTTTTGTGAGCTTTAACCTTTCATCATTAACTTCTAGTTTTATGGCATTGTGGTCTGAGAAGATACTTTGAATTATTTCGATGTGTTTGGGTGTTGTTGTTTTTTTTTTTAATTTTGTTAAGGCTTGCTTTTTATCCTAATATGTGATCAGTTCTGAGAATGTACCATGTGTACTTGAGGGGAAAGTAAATTGGATTTTGCTTGCGTGGAGTACCCTGAACACATTCACAAGTTTAAGTAGGCTGATTGTAGAGTTTAGATCTTCTGTAATCTTTGTTACATTTCTTTCCCTTTGACCTATCCTTCAGTGAGAGTGGTGTGTTAAAAATCTCCTATCAGAAGATGGCGGAGGTGGAGAGCACAGTGTGAAGAGCCAGAGGGATAGCA
>NW_006399758.1:3511635-3513286 GCF_000299155.1 Elephantulus edwardii | reverse complement strand
TATTTTAAATAAAAAAATGAAACAAAACAAAATTTATGTTCAACTCTTTTTTAAAGTTATTATCATACATTCAGAAAAATAAGACATCAACAATTAGAAAATGCCTTTGCCTTAGGAAAATTAACTCACATTCAAGGAAATCATATCAGAGAGGCCAAGTATCTTCTAAAATATAGAAAGGAAATTTTATGAAAATTATGATATGTTACATAAAAAATCATAATTTAATGTACAATTCTTAAAATTCTTAGAAAATTCAGCATATCTTTTCTTCTATAGTTAATTTTTAAAGTAATTTTGGATGTTGACTAAAAAATGAATCAGAAGACTTGATGCCATTTGCCTGTTTCTTCTCAGGTAGCACAGTGAATTTCCAGCATTGTTTGTCAACCCAGAAATGGCAGGTGTCTCAGACATAGCCATAAATACATTAGTAAGTTTTTTGGCAACTGTCATCAGCAGTAGCTTCTTCTAATAAAGCAACAAAATAAAAAGTTTTCCTTTTAGAAATAATAGTGTTAGCATTTCTTCATGTGTCTTTTGGCCATTTGAATGTCTTCCTCTGTGAAAATCTGTGTCACATCTTCTGCCCATTTTGTAATTGGGTTATCAGACTTTTTCTAGTGGAGGTCCAGGAGTATTCTGTAAACTTTCATTATGAGACTTTTATCTGAAATGTTATTGCCAAATGTTTTTGCCAGTCGGTAGGTTTTCTTTTCACCCTGTTGGAAAAAGATTTTGATGTACTCAATCTTTAGAAGGTCTCATTCATCGATTTTATCCTGTTCAGATTGTGTCTTTCTGCCTGTATTTGGCAGTCTCTTTATACCATAGACTTGGGCTTCTAAGCTTGACCCTAGTTTGTCTTTTATGAAATTTATGGTTTCGGGCTTTACTCTCAAATCTCTGATCCACCTTGAGGATTGCCAAATCATTGGCAATAAGAGAGATGCAAATCAAAACCACAATGAGATACCATCTCACTCCAGTAGCAGTGGCAAAGTTTAACAGGAAGTAATAAATTATGGAGAAAATGTGGCAAGATAGAATTCTTTTACATTATTGGTGGGATTGTAAAATGGTACAACCACTCTGGAAGGTCCTTTGGCACTTCCTCAAAAAGCTGAACATAGAAATTGTATATGACCCAGCTATTCCACTGAGTGGACTTTACTCAAAGAAGATGAGAACTGACACTCAAATGGAAACTTGTACACCAATGTTTATAGCAGTATTAATCACCGTTGTAAAAATATGAAAACAGCCCAGATGACCAACCACCAATGAATAGATTGAGAAGTTGTGGTACATTAATACTATGGAATACTACATAGCAGGCAGGAACAATGATTTTGTAGAGTACTACCTAACATGGGAGAGACTGGAGAGCATTATGCTGAGTGACTAACTCAGTCCCACAAGGACAAATACCATATAAAACCATTATTGTAGAATGAGTATAAAGATCAAAGGGGGAGGGGAGGGTGGAAATGGAGGGGTAAGGATGAGTGGAGGAAGTGTAGGGGTTAATCATAGGGTTGCACAATTTAATAGGTGGATGGGGTAAAGGAAATGGAAAGGATCCCTTTTGAGGGAAAATGTATTCAAACTTTGTATATAAATCAATATAAAATTTTTAAAAATAAAATAA
>NW_006399758.1:3502817-3511535 GCF_000299155.1 Elephantulus edwardii | reverse complement strand
TAACTGTCTTATGTATTTTGCAGGTCTGTCATCTGGTGTGTAGATGTCAACCAATGTTATGTCTTCTTGGTTTATGGTGTTTAATCATTATATAATGACCTTCCTTGCCTTTTTTTTAAAAAAAAATACTGGTTTATTAAAAAGTTCTTATACATTGTTTTACACATCAGATCTTTCCCATTTCTTTCACCACCTCCCATCAAATTATGCAAGCCTATGATTAACCATCCTCCACAATCCATCCTCACCTCTCTGTCCCCCCACTACCCTCCTTTGGATCCTCAGACTCATTCTACAATAATGGTTTTATACAGCATGTGTCCTTATGGGACTGAGTTCATTCCTTTCCTTATTTTTTATGCTGGTTTTCATCCTGAAGTCTTTTTTATCGGAGATTAGGATTGCTACTCCTGCTTTTTTGTGGGTGCCACTTCAATGGTATGTATTTTCCCAGCCTTTGATGTTTAGTAGATCTTTTCCTTATTTCTTAGATATGTCTTTTGTAGGCAACCTATTGATGGACTTTGTTCTCTTAATTGGTGTATTTAGTCCATTCACACTAAGTGTGATTTTTGACAGGCCAAGTTTTATCACTGCCATTTTGCTGTAGTTCTTTTCCCGTTGTTTCTGGTTACTTTGGTCCATCTACTTTCCTTTAGTGTCTCTGTGTGAAAGACTCCCTTAAAAATCCTTGTAGAGTTTGTCTTATTTTCACAAATTTTTTAAGTTCCTGTTTTTCTTCAAATGACCTAATTTCTCCTTCATATTTGATGGACATCTTTGCTGGGTATAGGATCCATGGCTAGCAATTGTTTTCTTCCAACCTTCTATATATACAATGCCATACATACAAGAAGAGAAAACAGAGCGAAGATGGAAGAAGAATGAAGAAAACATTAGAATCATGTAGACATATTCTTCTTCCATGTTCTCTCTGTTTTCTCTTCTGGTATGTTCCCATTGAAGTTTTTATCTTCCAGCTGAATCACTCTCTGTTTCATCTTTTCTCTTCTGCCTTTTTGTCCCTCCAGGATGTTAGAAACTTCTGTCATTTTGGTCGTGATATTCTGGAGTGTGTTTTCATGCATTTTTGTTAATTTTAGTACTGTGTTGGCTATACCATCTTTGTGTTGTATTGTTTTTTAAATGTCTTCTACCTTTTTATCAATAGTGTCAATTCTTTTTCAATTTCTTCAGTAGTTCTTCATATTCCTTGTTGTCAGTATCTTTCTTCTGGCTCCCCATCTATAAGATATCCACTTTATTTATCACTTTCATTATTTTTACCTTCTTCTGTAAATGTTCATATAACTCCGTGTCAATCTATTTCTTCTGCCATTTTGACTCTGAGATAGTCATTGGGTCTGAAATATGTTCTGCTTTTAAAGGAAAATGTTTATTTTGTTTTTCCACAATGTTTGAAGCTGTCTGCTGCTTTTTCTTTTTACATTATTGGAAGTTTTTCTTGGTATGTGCTATGCAGTTTCTGTTTATTTAGGTTATTGACAGTTCTTTATCTTTGTGATGTTATTGATTAGTTGCAGACTTCAAGTGTTCCCTTTACGGGTAGGGCAACTCGCTATGACAAGAGTCCTTTCTGAGCCTGTATAACGGGAAAGCTCACTTTTCCTGAGGGCTTTCAACTTCTTTTTGGCTTGCAGTGCAGCCTTATAGTTAACTCACCTAACTGCTGCCTTCCTCTTCTAAAGTTAGGAATTGTCTTTTTGTAGTGCTGATAAGCCCAGCAACCATAGACCAATTTACACAGGCAGGCAGCTGTGCTATATCTGTTGTGGAATAGAGGGAGCAAGTCCTACCTTTATCGTCTGTCAGTTCTCAAATACCTGTCCTTTTGTGTCTAACTCATTGCATTCAATATGAAATTTTAAGTTCCTTCATTTTATAATATATAATAGAATTTCATTTCTCTTCATGGCTAAGCAATATTTCAATGTTTGCATGTGCCGCATTTTATCCATCCATTCATTTGTTGGTGGACATAGGTTGTTTCCGTCTTTTGGTTATTGTGAATGGTGCTGCTGTGAACAAGCATGTTAAAGTTATCTTTTTAGTCCCTACTTCCAAGTCTCTTGAATATAGCTAAGATTAGAGAGTTTGGATCATGTACTGGAGAATTTACACCATTGGTATGACACAATTTAATTTATATTTTTCTAAGGGATGTCTCTGGATTGAAGATATCAGGCTTATAGGAAAAAAATGATGATGGTATTGCTATGGAATAATAATAATGGCTCACAGCAGATATTACCAAAGATGGAGATAGCAAAAAGTTATTAAAGTCTAAACATTTTGAAGGTTTAAAAGAAGTGAAAAATCAGAGAAGATTCCAGGTTTTTGGGAAATGTGTGTGGCTAAAAGAAAGCATGAAAGAATAGTCACTGATATTAAGTTATTTTGAATTCACAATGAACCCATAGGAAATGGCAGAGCTGGCCCATGGTTTTCTAAGGTTGCAGATCTTTACTAAAGCATGTAGTTACATCTTTTTCCTGCAGAAGAGTTTGTTGATTCAAGATGCCAGTTTTCATCAACCAATAGAGCGCTCAGCCCCAGCACCACCAGGTTTCCTTTTGCAGTGCACAAAATAACAGGGTGTTGCTGAGTAGTGGGATTACAGATTTCTTTTCCATTTTATATTTTTGTTTGGGATTGTACAAGAAGCATGTGTTAATTCATACTTTAAAGGCTATTAAAAATATAAACAACAAAACAAAAAAAAAATTAAAGGCATTCAGAATAAGAAAAAATTTGCCCTAGTGTAAATTTTGGGGATCATCCATGTCTTTGCATGACAATCAGAACTTACCAAATAGCAAGCAACAGCTCTGAAAGCAGCATCTGACCCTCAAACTGCCCACTTTTAGGATTCACAGCAAGTTGCCTCTCTTCATCTGGGTTTTTTCTAACTGAACGAGTGAATTCACCAGGGCCTCCTACACAATGAACCTGAAGATTAACACCACAGAGTCAGCACACCTGCCAACCAAACCACATAAGTAAACCTCCATCTGTGTAGTGAAATGACTAATTCTTATTCTCATTAACCCTCATACTTAGCATATTTGAATCTACCTCCTTTTCAAAATTTTTATTTTCTGTTTGTATTCTCCTAGGCCTTATGGCATACATACCTTTTTTTTGGTGAGCCACTTTAAACCCTTTCTGTAAACATGTGGGGTAAAATAAATACATCTATAAATATTTGGATTTTTTTCCTCCCTTGCCCTTCTTTGATTCCAGGAGGACTTGATCATATTTATTTATGTCTTTCTTCTTCACAGTCGTGTTATTAAATTTCCCTAATGGTACCCCTCCTTACTGTGTAGACATCAGAAAGTCATAAGGAGAAGAAAACAGCTGAGAAAAATAATCATGCAAATGATCATCAGGTAGTACTCAGGCTTTTTGGAGAAAAGGGTCAATCTAATCTATTACATAAATGGAAAAGCCAGGCCCAGAGAACTGGGTGTGAAGCTCAAGCAGCTACCTCCTCAACAGACCACAGTGGGAATGAATTCCATCTGCATGTAAATCCAATCAGTCCACAGTAAGGATTAGTAAAACCTGGATGAAATACAAAATTGTTGCAGGAAATACTGAAAGATGACCAGAAGGTTTATATAATGTGAAGGTTAATTTTACTTGTCAATTTAGCTAGGCTACAGGTACTTGGTAATTTGGTCAAGCACTAGTCAGCATGTTGCTGTGAAGGTACATTTACAATCAGCTGACTTTAAAAGGGTGATTACCCCCAGTAATATGACTAGACTAGCATTCAATCAGTTGGAGATCTCAAGATCAAAAATAAATTCTCTGACTAATATATATTTTCTTGTCTAAACTCACTTCCATCAAGTGAATTCTAACTCAGTAATCCTCCATTAAGTTCCCAAGGCTGAGAAACTTTACAGGAAAAGACTTTTTCCTTTGGGTGGCTTTATGCCTTAGCTTAGCTAGTGGAGTCAACCTTTACGTTAGCAGCCCAATATGTTACACACTACAGCACTAAGGCTTCTTATTATTTTCTGGTCTAACTCCTATCTTTCCAATCAAATGAAAGCTTGTTGGAGAGCTAACTCATGTAAAGACTGAGAGAGAGTTTTGTTTTCCTAGAAAATTCTAGCACACATATCTATGGTAGATCTCCAAGTTTTATATAGAGAAAATTTCTGACATGTGTACAATCAGATCCTTAACAATTGCATTGAATTTCCCTTTCCCAAAGTAGCTACACTTTTCACTTTACTAAAGCACATGCACAATGTACATCCAGTACATAGTTGATGATTCTGGTGTGTTTCTCCCCAGGCTACAAGGGAGACTTTTGCATTCCTAGCTCATCTTATGGCAAATATTCCAACACTCAGAAGCTGGGCACACAGTCTGTGCATGTACTAAGCATGTGGCTTTCTGCATATGTCTGCACATCATTTTTCAAGAAACTCTATTTCACACTACACCAGCTTGATGAGTAGCTGTTGTTCACACCCACTGAGAAATAACTCCATGTGAGAATAATACCTTTACAACTTTGAAATGTCCTCAGACAGACTTCTCATCTCCAGGCCATCAACCTGCTGTGAACTCTCATCCTGACTTTTCACACTTACAGGCAACAGTCATGCAGCATACTGTCAAACAATATGAAGGTTTGGGAGACGTGGAGGAGTGTAAAATTAAATTGGAGCCTGAACATCCTTCTAGTTCAGTAAAAATGTTAATAATAAAAAGATCCACCGTATATACAAGTATATTTGTATTTGTTGTCTATTTAAAACTTGTTATATATCTTTAAGTATATGTAGATTTCTAGACCTCAGTGACGTTTTAACATGAATTAATAATGCATAAATTCAACATCTGTGGTCCCTGTCCTCAAGACACTTTCTTATTACTTCTCTTCAAATAGATATTTTAGATAAAAATTTTAGTCTCTATTTTCAATTACAATTATTAAAATATTGAGATAATGGAGAGTTGAATGTGTGTGGTTTTCTAATTAACTGAATAATAATATTTATTAACTGATAATTATCAGAAGTTGTTTATCAATTCTGTTCTTTGAAAACGCAGCAAAATGTAGTCATTCAATTAATAGGTGCTACAGTCTTTTCAACACGTAATTATCAGACTGCATTGGACTCTTAGATACAAAAATGAATGTGACATCATTCTGAGCTTAAGGAGGCTCACTTGTGTTCAACAGACGTGACACATAACCTATAGTCTCCATAGTTAAACAGGTGTGATAAAGGTGTGGTAATACTCATCTGTAAAGTCTAACAGCCCTGGAAACACTAACTATTCTATCCTCTGTGTTACAATGAATCAGAATCAACTTGATGCAATGGGTTTAATTCAGCAGAAACATGTCTTAATAAAGATTGCACACAGAAAAATTGTCTTGTTAATTTTTAGTTAACCAGAAAGTTCAATTAAGTAGAAATTAGCCTAATCTTAGCATTTAATTCCTTCAGTTTAATGATCAACTAACTAAACATCTGGAGCTTAGCTCAATTCAACAAATGTTATTGAGTGATTGCATAGACTTGCTCTACATTAGGCTCGAGAGATACTATGATGAGAAGATTCAAACTAGGAGAAAGAAGAACGTGATGTTAATCTACCAACCTGTACAGGAAAGTAGGCTATCACATGTTATTTGTAATTCAGAGTAATATGTACAATGATAGAGGAACATACAAGGTATGGAGGCAAACTAGGCTGGAAATTGATCACTGAACTCAGGGAAAGGAAAGATCAAATAAATTTAATAAAGAAGTCATTCTTTTCTGCTTTATTTGTGTATTCTAAAGATCTAAGTGTGCTCTGCTGGGTTTTCAAAGGCCAGTTATATTTCAGAAGTGGATGGCCAATCCTTGTTCCTAGTCTGTCTTAACTTAGAAGTTTACTTTTAGAAGAATATCTGACATACAAGTATTTTTCACAATGGATATAAACTCAAGATATTTACTAAAAGTTATTTCCAAAATTTCCAGTATTGGTTTATTTTCTTTTGATGATTTGTCTTTTTCTTAAATGGTCAATAAGTCACAATGTGATTAGTTGAAACTTCTGAGTAATACCATTCTGGTTAGTAAAAGTTGTCATGAATATATAACGGTACTTTTTAAATTTTACAACATGTTTTAAATGTAAATTACAGTTTGAACCTGATATTAAAAGAAATGTATATGAATAGATGAAATAGATAAAGATATTTGTATTCAGAGACTATATATAAATATACGAAGAGAAAGTGAGAGAGTATGTATATATATTCATACATAGGTAGATATACTGGGCTGTATGAGGAGAAGTGTGGTATCATATTGGAGGAAGATTCATCAACAATCTGAGTTATGCAGATGACACAACCCTGCTTGCTGAAACTGAGGAGGACCTGAAGCGCTTGCTGAAGAAGGTCAAGGAATGCAGCCTTCAATATGAATTGAGGCTCAATATCAGGAAAACAAAGATTCTCACCAGTGAGCCAATTGGCATCATCATGAAAGATGGTGAAGAGACTGAGGTTGTTAACAGCTTTAGTTTGCTTGGCTTCACAGTCAACACTTTTGGCACCAGCAGCCAGGAAATTAAAAGACGTATTGTGATGGGAAAGTCTGCTGTTAGGGACCTCACCAAAGTACTGAAGAGTAATGGTGTCACTCTGGAGACTAAGGTGCACCTGATACAGGCTATGGTCTTTGCAATCACTTGTCCATCAGAGAGTTGGACAATGACTAGGGAGGATAGAAGGAGAATTGATGCCTTTGAGCTGTGGTGTTGGAGAATAGTATTGACTATACCATAAACTGCTAAGAAAACAAACAGGTTTATCCTAAATAGGGTTAAACCAGGCTACTCTTTGGAGGCAAGGATTCTAAAGCTTTGTCTGACATACTTTGGACATGTTGCAAGGAGGGACCAGTCCTTGGAGAAACAACACAGGAAAGGAAGACCCTCTAAGAGGTGGATTGATTCAGAAACTCGGATTATAGGGTAGGTGTGTTGGAGACAGTGAGATTGGCACAGGATAGAGCAAGGTTTAGGGCTGCTGTACATAGGGTCGCTATGAGTCGCAGGCGACTTAACAGCACATAACAACAACAATGAGAAAATAAATTTTATATAAACTTACTTAAACCAAATGCTAATAATCATCTTGACTATATATTTATTTATGCTTGCTATAAATCCAAGAGATAACTTCATGATATATGGAGGAAAGAGTGAAGTTGTCAATGATTTCATTTTGCAGAAGTCCACAATACCTGTGGTAACAACAGTCAAGAAATCGAAGGATATGTTGCATTGATAAAACTTGCTGGCAGGGATTTCTTTAAAGTGCCAAAGAACAAGAATGTCAGTTTAAAGACTAAGGTATGTGCTCGCTTCAAAAGCACATATACTGAAATTGGAACAATACAGAGAAGATTAGCATGGCCCCTGAGCAAGGATAACACACAAATTTGTGAGGTGTTCCATATTAAAAAAAAAAAGACTAAGATATGCCTGACCTAAGTATTGTATTTTCAATTGCTTCTATGAGTATGAAAATTCGACAATGTATAAGGAAGACTAAAGAAGAATTGAACCTTTGTGTTGTGGTATTTGTAAAGAGTATTGAATATACCATGGACTGCCAAAAGAATTAACAAATTTATCTTGGAGAAGTACAATCAGGGAGCTCCTTAGAGACAAGAATAGTAAACTTCATTTCACATGTTTTCAATACATTATCAGAGGAGGCCAGTCCTTGGAAAAAGACGTCATGCTGGGAAAGGTAAAGGCCAGTAAAAGAGAGGAAGATAGTCAACAAGATGCCTTTACACTGTGACTGTAACAGTGGGCTTGAATATGTTGATCCGTAATTCAGAAAGTCACTATGAATGGTAGTCGACTCTAACCTGTATCACCTATAACACTTATATCATCTATAACCTATGCCAAAATAATTTTAAATAACCATTACTGTAAAATATCAGTGAATGAGAACAGTTTTAATTTTACTTTATGATATGAACAGAAAGTTCAAGAAATGAAATGTGATAGGTTGCATTTGGACTTTATAGATGTTATGATTAACAAATGAGCATAATATGTTTCAGTATATAACCACTATCAAAAAACTGCATACTTATAATGGAGGGTTTTTTCTTTAAAATTTCTCCAAAGAAGTAATAGACTTTATTTTTTCCAACTCAACTTGGGGAAATGATTTAAAGTATTTTCTGTGACTTGAACAATAATGCTACAAAGTTGTCTAGAATAAAATCTGTGATCATAACACAAATGTCCAACCACAATCTAATGGATTGAGAAATTATGGTACATTCACATGATGAAATACTATGCAGCACACAGGTGCAATGATTTTGTAAATTACTACTTAATTTAGGAGGGACTGGAGAGCATTATGCTAAGTGAACTAACTCAATTCCACAAGGACAAATACTGTATAAGACCATTATTGTAGAATGAGTATGAGGCTCCAAGGGGATGGGGGGAAGTGGGAGCAGAAGGGGTGAGGATGGACATGGAGCAGGGGGTGGGGGGAGGTAATCATAGGATTATACAATTTGATGGAGTGGAGGGAGGAGTGGGTAAAGGAAATGAGACAGATCTGGTGTGAAAAACAATGTATACAAACTTTGTAAATAAACCAATATAAAATAAAAATTGTATTTTAAA
>NW_006399758.1:3491658-3501082 GCF_000299155.1 Elephantulus edwardii | reverse complement strand
TTAAATTTAGTTTGTTTATTTTTCATTTCAATGAACATCTACAGAGATTTTGGAATTCCATTCATTCATTGTTGCACCCTTCTCCCCGCACACCCCACTCCCTTGTTTGTTCTTTTGACAGTCCATGAGATAGTACTCTTCTCCAATACCCCAGCTCAAAGGCATCAATTTGTCTTCTGTCATCCTTATTCATTGACCATTCATTGTCATATTTACTTATTTTCCTTCTCTGGGACATTATCCAGCTGTACCAGCCACGTACCTCAGCTGGAAGGTTCTAGCACCCAGCAGCCACGGGAGTATGCTCCTAGAGCAGCAGCTCAGAGATAACACTCTCCAGAACTGTCAGAGAGAGAAAGCATCTCCTTAGAGCTGTTATTTGGGACTTGGGTGTAGAGCCACCTAGACTGTGAGACTTACCTGTCAATTTGTTATCTTCAGAAATCGACATACATATTGCTAATTAACTTTGTAGACTGGATATTTGTATTCTTGCTTATTTATCTGTGTCTGTCAGTTTGCTGTGCTTGTGGCTTACCGTGACATTGAAAATTGTGCCATTGGTGTTTCAAATGCCAGAGGTGTCACCTATGGTAGAAAGCTTTTAGTGGAGCTTCAGGATTGAGACAGACTAGGAAGAAGGATTGACCATCCACTTCTAAAATAACAGGACTCTGAAAACCCTATGAACATTAGAGCAACACAAATTAAAACAGTAATAGACCTACAATATTTCAAGAAGTAAATCTTTCTACCAAATAGATTTTCCTTCATCCATTTGTTGACATGAATAAAATAATTAAGAGATATGTCATTTTAAGATTATCAGTGCTTAAAATGATCAGTGCTCTTCTTTGAAAGATGTAATCTAGCAATATTCTCAAATGAGTCATAAAGAAGCATTTACAACAAAAAGTTGTGAGGGCTTCAACTTGGTTAGACAAAAAAAAAAGTAAAGGGTGACATTGAATAGGTTTTACTTTCTGAACTGGTAATCTACAATTGATACTTGAGACAATGCTTGCTCACCCAAATAGGAAGAGTAATCACCAGGCTAAGATGTGATCACATATTTATTTCACAGATAATGTCTTGGATTTCTGTGTGGTTTTTGGTCTTTTATGTCAACTCTAAGCTCCTAAAGAACTAATCATTTGTATTTCTAGCACCATGCACATCAAAGGAGTAAAAGTAATTTAGAGCTGGAAAGGGGTCAACAGATTAGTTCAATTTTTTTTTCAAAAGGGAAATAATTTCTAAATGCAAAATTAACAAAGGTTTAGTCATGGTAGGGAATGTTCAATAGAAAGCTCACTGCCATCAGAGTCCAATGTCAAACCTACCTCCACCTGCACTGCCTGCAATTCTCACTAAGTATCTGTCAACTATAATTTCTGAATGATTCTACAAAGTTGTAGAGAACAAAATTTGTGATCAGTTTTTCAAAAAGCACTTATCAGGCAGCCAGAAAAATTAACAATTAGAAAATGAGAAATCTCTCCTCTCTCCAGAAACTGTTACTCATCTTTGTAACTTCCTTACATTCAGAATTATTTCCAAAATCTACTTCCATGTCAAAGCTTGGAAGGAGGAGTGGCATCCACTTCCATAATAGCTTGCCTCCGGAAACCCTATGAACCTGGAGAGAGTATGAAAGGCACCCAAGCATCGAGGACCCTCTTTCATAGAGTCGCTATGAGTCGCCTGCGACTCGACGGCACTTTAACAACTTCCATGTCAAAGGTATAAAAATAAATAAAATCACTGTGCCAAGCATATCAACTTACTGCTAGTATGTACCTATAGCTCGCATATGTATATTACCCCTGTAGAATTTTCTCTTAAGTCATTCACAGGAATAATTTCAATGATTTTCAGACTTTTCACAATTAACTAATTAATTTATTCTTTTTTTCAACAAGGGCAATACTAAACATCTCCTAAAATTTTTAGTGTATCACTGTCAGAGCTCAAAACAATGGCAATCTGAATTCTAGAGACATCTGTTTTGTTTTTGGTTTTTGGTTTTTGGTTTTTATCAGAACGGGATGAAGAAATAATCTGACATTGTCAAATGATTGAAGGAAATCTTTGTGACCTCTGTGCTTAATATTGACTAATTACCTACATCCATCCATTCCTCAGATAAAAGATGATGATTCCAATTAACAGATTTACAGTAAACAAAGACAGAAATGGGAGAAGAATGAATCTCAAGTAGGAACCACGTAGAATCCTTAGGACCATTAATGTGTCATGTATTTTTACATCAGGAAGTAGCATTATTTGTTCCTCTCCCTGCACTTTATAGCCTCAAAGCCACTCATCTCTGAGTCAATGAGAATGTGTTTAGGGAAAGAGGCATGGCTTTGAATGGGAATACCATTTGCCTTCTTAGAGGTACATGTGTTTGTAAGGTCTTTGTTTAAATGTTACTTGAACTACAGCAATGATATGAATCTATGGGCTGGAGCACAATTTTTTTTTAATGGTTATGTTTCAGAATTGCTTGGAAATAAAACAACTTCTAGAATGCAGATAAAATGTTTAACAACACATAATCTTGAGTGTTTTGTAAAGCACAACTCTCTTCATATATATCTTTTTTTGTTAACAAATGATCCTTTATTGAAATATTTTCATCTGTAGTTCCTTAGCTAGCTGGGCATTCCACAGCACCACTGTTGATGTCTTCTATGATGTCATGAGGGTGATGGCCATCAACATTGCAGCCCATATATAACTTTTCCTGAAAGCTAAATTCCTCACTTCAAATGCAAAAAGAACTTTCTCCAAATCACGTGGTCTCCTGGTGCATGCAAAAGAATGTAATTATTTAAAAAAATATATTATTTATTGAAAAACTCAAGCTTCTCTACCTGTAACATACGTATTTTATCCATTCTGAAACTAAAATGATTACACATATATATATACATATGATGAACTCTCTGAATACTTTCTTTATTATTCATAAGAGCACATTCAGACATTAACACATATTGAGTTTAAAATATGGCAGCTCTGCGTTTGACCTGTTTCATTGTAATACCTCTTGATTTTCATATGCCATTGTCCTTTAGTAATTCTTTTCTCATTTCTTCTTACATTTCTTAGCTGTCTTGAAAACACAGTGATAATTTCATGTTCATAAGAGCTAGAAGCCTAACAATCATTTCAGTTTTACAAATACTTTTACAAGCTAGGAAATGACCTATATGGATACATCCCAAAGAACCATTTTCTTGGTAGAGCAAATAAATTTATAACTTTACTGTCTAAGTAAATACAACTTAAAGAAAAAAAATAGCTGAAAATAGTGAATTTATCATCTTTATATTTATTCTAGCAGGGACAAAGTTAGCTTGTCATGCTGGATGAGACTGTGCCTAAGAAAAGTTAATTACAAGATTCCACTAAGTCTGACATCTATTGGAGTAATGAAAACACTTTGGTTCTAGAGAATTACAGTGTAGTACACAGTTCTCGCAAACAGAATGAATAATTGAAATCCAGAGCTTTTATGCTTCAATGAAAAAAAAACCCAATATTTCATGGCACATAAATTTATTCTGCTTATTTGCATTAAGGTTGAATGATCATAGCCCTGTCCACAGGAAAATAGTGATGGTACCTTGATTTAAGTGTGGTGAGTGTTCATAAATATTCTTAGGAAGCAAGATGTACCTACATTTAATCAGCACTTATTAAAATTTTATTCCCTATAGTTATTCAACAGGATCTGTGGTATAAAAACATAATTACAAAAATCAGATTTGAGCTCATTTGACAACAGAAGGGTTTTATGGTGACCTATCTCCAAATGTTCCTATTTGTAATTAAATGCAGCGATCAGCAGTAAGGATTTTGAAGCTGTTTTAGTAGTTCCGCTATTCTGCTTAACATGTGGCACCCGTAATAATTAAAATGATACTAACACATGCACAATTTTATGGCCCTTATGGTGCAACCCATTATGCCAAATAAGGGCCTCTGTTTTCACAGCATACTGCACATGGTCTCATTACACCCACTTTTCTTTTCCTGTCTTCACACTAACAACTGTTAAAGTGAATCAACACACGAAACGTACTATAACAGCTTAGTGTTTATGATATGTGTGCTGTTAGTCAGTGAACAGGAAAATCTAAACATTTACTGTTTATGTAAAGAATAGCGTTAGTGTTAGCGAATTGCTCGGGTCTGCTTACTTTATTATCTAGATCACAAACGTAATGATGGGTTTCAATGGCATCTATATTTTCGCGTTATTTTGTGTGTCAATGCAGATGTCTGTAAAAAAGCAGAAGAATTTAGCATTTACATATCTTAAAAGATTTCTTTTTCCTGAACCAGAAAATAATTTAGGAATCACTAAAAAAAAAAAGAAAAGAAAGAAAGAAAAAAGACAAGAATGAAAGGTAAATCTTAATAAGTATCATTCTCTAAAAAAAAGAAGGGAAAAAAGTAGTAGATGGAGAAGAAATAGAAAAGTGAAATATGAAGAGGTGTTTGGAGATTCTCCGCCACAACCCTGGAGGCAGGATCCGGCTTGCTTAAGGTGTTAAAAAGCTCTAAGCTTCCCCCTTTTTTTAAAAAGTGATACCACTCAACATTTACAAGAAACTGGGAATTTGAGATTAGTGCCATTTTATCCCGAATGATTTTGTGATTAAGGAGCTCCTCAAAGACCTCCTAGCCTCATTTTACAGTCATCAGTTCTGAATGACGCTCAGTCTTTCAGTTCTGGGACACGGTCCAAGGGAGGTCCCATCGGTGGAAGAGCAAAGGCTTGGACAAGATTTTGTGTCTGCACTTCACATCACTGTTTCTCTGGACACTAGTTGAAGCTTCATATTAGGAAGAGTAAACTCTCTTCATGTGTGCTCTTCTTGAGTCAAACTCGATCCACTAGGTATAGGACTATTTCCTGCCTTGGCGCTAATAGGAGGTTAGTAGAGTTGGGAAGGCCTTGGGTGTTAACGGCTTAATAGCTCCACTGATTGCAAAGATACAAAAGAAAAATGCTCACAGATTGCAGCCTTCACATGGTTTGGCTGTGAGATCTCCTAAACAGTGTGACGTCGAACAGCAGAGAACAGTATGGATGCGGTATGAGGACCATGCGCTCGTTACAGAGCTGTGAAAATTTGTGGGACCGCAAAATGGAAATGATGGGGGGAGAAAAAGGCAAGATGAAGAAAGTGGGAGGGG
This sequence comes from Elephantulus edwardii, assembly GCF_000299155.1. Classification (NCBI taxonomy): domain Eukaryota; kingdom Metazoa; phylum Chordata; class Mammalia; order Macroscelidea; family Macroscelididae; genus Elephantulus; species Elephantulus edwardii. Next base: position 3,495,868 of record NW_006399758.1, on the reverse strand, counting down.
AAAAGCAGCCAGAGAAAGACTTAAGCAGCCTCCCATATAAGCTTTAAAGCCTAGGAATATTTAATATGGTGTAAATATCATTGAGAGGTTCGCCAAGTCTCTGAGCACTCAAGCCACCCCAAGCTCAGTGCCACATATGGAGAGCCTCTGCCTTCTCCAGCCCTGCCGCTTACAAAATAAACCACAAAACCAGAAACACCCCACTCAACCGTTAAGGAAGGAATCTCTGCCTTAACTCCAAGAAAGTTGAATTTGGCGATCCCTGTTCTTTGATTAAAATCAGCGTTTGTGATCAGCACTGGTATCTGTTACCCAAGGATCAAAAACAAATAACTCACTTTGTTTTTTTCTTACCGCAAATGAATTAAATTAGAAGCCATTGGGAGGACTCGCTGTTTATATCCTTGTTTCAGTGGTGGTAGTATTTGAAGTTTCCTGCGGTAAGTTCATTACTCGTATTTTGTCCAGAATTAGTGAAGCGTGCTGAAAATTGCTAATGACAGATGTTTCTCCACTCTGTCACACTTCTTGTATCATTTGATTTGGAAAGCAACATACGGTGTTCTGCTCTATCAGTATGTCACAGACTGTCTGTAAACAGCTGGTCATAACTCAGTTCAGTGAAAACCATTACTTTCCAATGAAGGGCTGGACACCCTCCAAATTGCATTTTGGCATGGCCTCGGCTGCATAATGCACAAAGTTCCTCTGCTCTGAGGTTACCTAAGGAAGAGTTCTCGCTTCCCTTGCTTGTTTTTGGTATGTCTTCAAAAATAAGAGGGATTTCTCAGCAATTGATCAAGAGATTGTGCAAAAAAATATTTTAGAGATTGTATCAAGCATGCGTTTGGAAAAATCTGTGAGTGGTGCATTGCAAAAGACTACACAATATCCACTCGGAAATGTTCTCTTCTTGTTTCAAGTCGTGTGCCTGACTGAAGAGAGTGTACTTCCAGAAAGTCAGGGCATACACTATGGCATTTGTACAGGTGACCTGTGACATGGCTGTAGCATATGACTGTGACCACACTGCCCTTCTACTACTTCTAGCCATAGTGAAATATACAAAAAATCTTTGTCTTTTTTATGATAGAGAAATTTAAAAAACACATGTCCTTTTTTCTCTTTTTCCTCCCTTAATCTGAAGTTCATTAAGCCACTAATTGTAGAAATCATTTCAGTACAAGCTCATACACATTTTTCAAACATCACTTAAAAATTATATTTGACCAGTTGTTGAGATTTTCATCTATTGTGATCTCCTCATATGCAGAACCTATTTCTCTCATCTGTAAAGGAAACTATTGCTTTCTAAACCCTGGTGGGAGATGAGAAAAGTAAAAGCAAGAAAAGCAAACTCCAAACCACCACCACCACCAACAACAACAACAAAAACCCCAAACAAAAAATCAACCCCTACTCTGGGTAGAGCAGAGAAATGAATAAAAATACAGGATAACTTAAATGCTACTGACACTTAAAGAAGCTTTCAAATATTTACAAAAGTTACCACTTACAAAAAGAGTAAATAAAAATTTGGAAATTTCTAAATCTAAGGCAGAAAGTAGTTCTGATAATATGATGCATTATATGTTTCACTACTAACTAAAAGGTCAGTAGTTCAAATCCACTAGCTTTTCCCCAGGAATACCATGCGCAGTCTCCTCCTGTAAAGATTTACAGCCTTAAGACACTCAATAGAGGGTCAACAGGAGTCAAAAACAATTCCACAGTGGTGAGCTTCATTTTTCACATGGGCTTGTCTGTCAATATACTATTTTCTGGAAGTATGTGTGTGTCTAGTTAATAAGGATAACACAGGATAGGGAAGGGCTCAGGTCAGCTGTTTATATGGTCGCTGTGAATTGTACAAGACTCGATGGCACATAACAACATGTTTATGGAACTCTTCTCTGTATATATGAATAGAAACTTTATAAATAAAGAACTCTAAAAGTATGGCCTTTTTACTAGGTAAAACATATTCCTTTTCAGTTTAGGCTCTCATGTCACTTCCCTGAAGCCCTCACTGACCCTTACAGGTAGAATTGCCCTCCTCATGCTAACCCTGGGCTTTTTCTGCACATTTCTGGTAACTCTACTGAGCCTTGCAGATAAGCTGAATTGAAGATCAGAGGAGAGTAAACTTCATTCTTGAAAAAGTTAGAGAGGACTTCAGAGAAGGTGACATTTTGACTACATCTTAGTGCCTCAAGAGTAGACAACATTTTATAACATCCGTATTAAGACATATGTCCTCAATTAGAGAAAAAAAACAATGACACTACTTACAGATTAAATGTAAGGGTAGAAGTCAAAGAAATGAATAATATTCCAATAAAGAGAAACTATATATACCTTGGAGAATCTGTTTAAAACGAAGTATTTTCTGTGTATCTTTTCCCCATCTCTTCCAGAACAAGGTTTGCACAGCAAGTAAGTTCCATTTTCCCCTAGAGATAAAATAAATAGATTTTCTGTATGAGAAGAAGAATACAATAGATGCAAGTTCCAACAACTGGTAAAATATTTAAATATAAATCCACTTTAAAAGTACTATCGCTTATCCAACAATTAAATTACACCTGGTCTCCTAAAATATCATTAGTATTTTAAGGCAATCCGTTAAGTTAGTATTATCTCCAAATTAATCTTATTAGGAATTCATGCTAAAAGTTATTTTATAGTCAGCTTGTTTTAATTTTAAAAAGAAAATCTGTTTTTCCTTGTGTATGCTCATCTCTTTGAATTGCATTTTCTTTGAACTTAAGTTCTTGGTTTAGTATTTACTGGCCCACAAAAGAGTTTTATCACCTGTAAGTGTAGTAGCTGAAAAATTTTAAAGGCCCATTCCTATCTATCAGTAATCTAGGGATTCATTTTCTTAAAGAATGTGGCCAGCTAAGAATATACGTGATTTCTTTAGATGCTCAAAGTAAATGAAAGAAAATTTAAGAGTACGTAGAGAGGTGTTTTCATTTGTGCTATTCTTTCCCCTGATATCCTCTGCTCTTCTTTCTCTGAGTATTTACCTCTATTTATGGTGAATCTTTTTCTGTAGCTCAACTGTCATTCCTCTACCTCAGCTAGGCACTTAGTGAAGGGCTATTGCTTTTCCATCACAGAGAAACACTTTCACATACCATTAAAAGTAAGTGCCTTTTCATTTTCTTAAAAGGTAACACAGGAAACTCTGTGGATTGATTATACCATGTGGCAATAATATAACATTAGGACTTTTGCATGAATATTATGTAGTGATTCGTCTTCATTATTATACTTGTATTATTTCAGTGATTGTTTATTATTATTATTTACTCCCATTGATGGTCTTCCCCCCACCCTTTTAAGTAGTGCTACTTCTAAATTTGAGCTATGACTCCTAGAGCAGATGGGTAAGAAGAGAAATAATTTCCACCCTATAACTTGTTAGAAGAGTTCAGTGGCTTGCCAGTTGGCCTGGAGTTTCAGCACTCAAGTACAAAATACACAGATTCTCAAAGCTTCTTCTTCTCTTCAGTTTTTATTTGGGTCTCTTTGAAGTCTTAAATAGGGCCAAAAAATTATTCACTGAATTTTTGACTAATGAAGATTGCAAGTTATGGCCAACATCATATTGCTAGATCCCTGTTGTCCTTCTGATTGAAACAATGCAAAGAAAAATTACACCTTTTTTGAACAATGTATGCAAAGAAATCAAGACCGCTTTCTTCAATACATGGAATTGTTCTCTTTTTCCCCCTCTTCAAAGAAGAAATACTTTACCACAACGCGCCATTGAATGTTTATGAAAAAGATATAGCAAGGATGAGGAGGCATACGAATTCATTTTGCGTGCCAAATCTGTAGAATATATCGTAATGTACTGACTCCTCCACGTCTATGAATCTGGAGACAAGACAACACTAATCACCTCTTACGGAATAACTTAGCACACTAATTTAATTTTATTACATTTCGTTCAAGAAATATGTATTGATTGTCTAGTAAGCACAATACTCTTCGCAAGACCTGGAGAGAAAATAAAGATGAGGCCAGTCCCAACTCTGGAAGAGCGTCTTAAAGAGGCCAAGGGAAATAACTGCAAAATCACTATCATGTAAGGCAGTCTTAGAAAAGTGCTGCATGCTCACGTGTGTGTGTGTGTGTGTGTAAATGTTAACGCATTTTATCCTTTCCAATTTTTTTTCTTTCTATAATTATATTTTAA
>NW_006399758.1:3487494-3490985 GCF_000299155.1 Elephantulus edwardii | reverse complement strand
CATTTTGAATAATATTGCATGAGTTCCTTGTTTTTTGATGCAGCATAGTATTCCATTGTGCGAATATACCACAGCTTCTCTAGCCATTCCTTTCCAATTAAGGTAGCTAAATTTCTGTCTTCCATTACAACACTAAAAAAGCACCAAATCTCTGAGATGGGTTTACCAGTAGCTTTTGATTATCCAAGGCCTTATTAATAGAGTACCTAAATAATTTATCATCCAAACAAGGACACTTTGAGAGTTAAAGTGGTACTATTAATAATTGTGAAAAGTCAACAGTAACAAACTAAGACTGCCGTAAGCAAATAGCATGGGATCACTCTATTGAATACCAAATTTAACCATTATCAACATAATACCCTTCTCCTTTTCCTGCTGTCTTTCTTTGTTGTTAGAAGCTGTGGAGTCTATAGTGAACCATTTGTTTCTTCTTATATGGTATTCCTTGAGAGATGAGCCAAGAATAAAATGAGACTATACCCCAAAGATCAACCAGTTTTGCAGCAAAATAAACGCAAAATTGTCCTGATAGAAAATAATTTAGTAAACTCTTATCGGATCACGCTCTGTGCCAGAAGCTAATGATATAGACATACAGATAAGTCAATTCCTATTCATATTTAGATCTAAAAAAAGTGGAAGATCTTAAAAAATATATTTATAAAATTCCTGTTTGTTGTTGTTAAGTGTCATCAAGTCGTAGATGACTCATAGCAACCCTATGAACCAAAGACCTGAATACTTGTATAATGTATATCCAAGTTCATAGAGTTTCTAGAGGCAAGCTATTTCGGAGGCTAGCTATTTCAAAAGTATATGCCACTCCTGCTTCCAAGCTTGTTTTAATCAGAGAGCTCCACCAAACACTATCCACAATGGGTAATCATTATCGCATTTGACACATCAATTCCACAATGCTTAGCATCACAAGTATCTTAAGATTATTTTGAAATATTTTCCTTTTATTACTCTTTTAAACCTATGTTTTATTTGAGGGAAAGTCTGTTTCAAATTCATATTGGTTTTTCAATCTTTATCCACATTTTTTCATAACAGTAATTACAACTGAATAACCCCTAATTATGTCTTTTAAAAAATTTTGTATTGGTTTGCTTACAAAGCTTGTATACATTGTGTTTCACACTCTTCATTCATATTGTGTTTCATACAATCATTCCCATGAATTACTGTTGTGATTGTTATGTGCTGTTGAGTCACCTGTGACTCGTAGTGACCGTATGTACAACAGCCTTAAACCCTGCTCTATCCTGTGCCAATCTTATTGTCTCTGACACACCTACCCCCATTACTTTCCAGTAACTTAATCAATCCATCTAATTGAAGGTCATCATCTCTTGAGCTGTCTCCCCACCCTCTCAAGCATGACATCCCTCTCCAAAGCCTGGTTCCTCCTTGCAACTTGCCCAAAGTATGTTAGACGAAGCTTCAGAATCCTTGCCTCCAAGGAACAACCTGGATTCACCCTCACTTGGACGAACCTGTTTGTTCCCCTATGTTATATTCAATACTCTTTTCCAGCATCAGAGCTCGAAGGCACCTATTTTCCTTCAATCATCCCTAGTCATTATCCAGCTTTTTGTTTTTTTAATTTTCTGGCTGTTGGTACCAAGAGTCTTGATTGTGAAGCCAAGCAAATTGAAACTATTAATCTCAGTCTCTTCACCAAATATCATGATGTTGCCAGTTGGCCCAGTGGTAAGATTCTTTGTTTTCTTGATGTTGAGCTTCAATCCATATTTAAGGCTGCAGTTCTTGACCTTCTGTAGCAAGCGCTTCAGGCCCTCAGTTTCAACAATAAGGGTTGTGTGATCTACATAACACAGATTGTTGATGAGTCTTCCTCTAACCCTGATGCCACATTCCTCCTCATACAGCTCAGCCTCCTGGATAACCTATTCCACATACAGATTGAAAACATATGGAGATAGGACACATACCTGGCATACACTTTTCCCTATTTTAAACCATAGTTTCCTTGCTCTGTTCTGATGACTGCCTTCTGGTCCAAGTATAGGTTTTGCATATGCACAATCAAGTGTTCTGGGATTCCCATTCTTCTCAGAGTTAGCCACAATCTGTTGTGATCCTCACAAATACCTTTGCAAAATCAATGAAACACAGAGAGACATTCCTCTGGCACTCTCTGCTTTCAGGGAAGATCCATCTCTATAATACCCGTAGTACCACAGCCCCTTCGAAACACATATGGCCATTCTCTGTTGATGTGCTGTTCCAGTCACTTTTGGATAATTTTCAGCAGAAGCTTGCTTGCATATGATTGTTGTTGTTGTTATGTGCTGTCGAGTCGCTTGTAACTCATAGTGATCCTATGTACAACAGCTCTAAACTCTGCTCTGTCCTGTGCCAATCTCATTGTCTCTGACACACTCATCCCGATTGCCCCAGTCACTGTACCAATCCACCTCCCAGAGGGCCTTCCCCTCTTATGCCTGCTCTCCACCCTCCCAAGCATGGTGTCCCTCTCCAAGGACCTTACAACATGACCAAAGTATGTCAGATGAAGTCTCAGAATACTTGCCTCCAAGGAACAGCCCTGTTTAACCCTCTCCAGGATGAATCTGCTTGTTTTCTTAGTCCATGGTACCCTCAACACTCTTCCCCAACACCAAAGCTCAAAAGCATCAATTCTCCTTCTATCCTCCCTGGTTATTGTCCAGCTCACTGATGAATAAGAAGTGATTGCAAAGACCATGGCCTGTACCAGAGGCACCTTAGTCTCCAGAGATATCCTTCCATAATTTCCACACTCGATCAGGTCACTTTTCTTTGGAATGGGAACAAATACATAAATAAATACTGGATAAACATATAAAAAAATACTGGATAAAAATTGGATCTCTTCCAGTCAGTTGGCCAGGTGGTTGTCCTCCAGATTTCTTGGCACAGTTTGGTTGAGCACATTCAGGGCAGCATCTGTTTGTTGAAATAGGTCAATTAGTATGCAGTCAATTCCTTGGGCCTTATTTTTTGCTAATTCTTTCAGAACAGCTTGAATTTCTTCCTTCATCATTATAGGCTCTTGCTCATATGTTGTTTCATGGAATTCTTCTGTGTCTTCAAATTCCTCTTGGTACAACGACTCTGTATACTCTTTTTCATCATCTTTTAATGCTTCCTGAGTTATTTAATATTATACAAATGATCTATCAACAATCTGCGTTATGCAGATGACAAAACCCTGCTTGCTAAAACTGAGGAGGACCTGAAGCACCTGCTACAGAGGGTCAAAGACTACAGCCTCCAATATGGATTGAGGCTCAATGTCAAGAAGACAAAGATTCTCACCACCGGGCTAATTGGCAACATCAGGATGGATGGTGAAGAGATTGAGATTGTACACAGCTTTAGTTTGTTTGGTTCCACAGTCAACACTCTTGGCACCAGTAGCCAGGAAATTAAAAGGTGCATTGCCATGGCAAAGTCTGCTGTTAGGGACCTCTCCAAAT
>NW_006399758.1:3446641-3486884 GCF_000299155.1 Elephantulus edwardii | reverse complement strand
ATTTTTGGATTAGCTATGCAACGTTTATGATCTCCGCTTTACTCTCTGTAATAGTAGAGATAGTATTTCTCTTAATAGTATGTCTCTCAATAGTATGTCTCTTAATCATCAACAGTTCTTCAATTCCTTCAGCTTAAGAAATGTTGAGTAAGTTTGGCCTTTTTGATTTTCTGACTCCAGCTCTTTGTCCAAAACTATTCCCATGCATTGTGTTTTATAAAATCAATCTCCATTGGACCTTCCCCATCATTCCTCAGTCTCTTCAGATCCTCACTAGATCTTTCCCATTCCCCCTTATTATGTATTTTTTTTAATTTTTAAATATTTTTTCATTCACAATGTTCTTCTTTTTGTTCCCATACATTGTGGTTGCAAAATTAATCACCATTGATCCATGCCAATTATTTTAAACTATTTTCCAATTCTCGTAAATATTTTACTTTTGTATATAAAAATATGCATTGGAGAGTTGGACAATGAATAGGGATGATAGAAAGAGAATTGATGCCTTTGAGCTGTGGTGCTGGAGAAGAGTGTTGAATATACCATGGACTGCTAGGAGAACAAACAGGTTTGTCCTGGAGAGGGTCAAGCCAGAATGCTCCCTGGTGTCAAGGATTCTGAAGCTTCATCTGACATACTTTGGGCATGTTGCAAGGAGGGACTGGTCCTTGGAGAGGGACATAATGTTTGGGAGAGCGGAGGGACGGCACAGGAGAGAAAGATCCTCGATGAGATGGATCGATTCTGTAAGTGGAGTGGTGGAAATGAGTGTGTTTGAGACAGCGAGGTTGGCACAGGATAGAACGGCGTTTAGGGCTCTTGTACATAGGGTTGCTATGAGTTTCAAAGGACTCGAAGGCACATAACAACAACAAAAACACATAAAAATAATTTCTAGAAACTTTTAGATGAGTGTTTGTGTATCATACGTAACATGATCTGAAGGCTCTGAAATATTTTAAACATTTAAAATAGATGTTTATTATTAATTCTGTTGTCCATAAAATCACCATGACTTAGAGCTAAGCTGATAGCACCTAACAACAAATATATTGTGTTTAAATCTAGTCAGAAATGGGAAAACGAAACAATAAAATTCTCTTTGCTTCTCTTCACAACTGAAGTTACTAGTGAAAAAAATCTCAAACTTTTTAGTTCAAGAATAGCATTTGGGGCGACCTCTGGTGGCCTAGTGGCAAGAAGCTATACTGCAATCCCAAAGGTGAGCAGTTCAAATCCACCAGATGCTCTGCTAGAGGAGGGACAATCTTCTCCTGTACCAGTCAGATCTGATTTGATGGTACACACTCATCATCATCATCATCATCATCATCATCATAATCAAATTATCAAAAAAAGAATAGAATTTTGGTATCTTGAAGGAATAGTTGGAGAGCTCTGGTGGCTTACTTGGGAAGGAGTTTTGCTCACAGTACCAACACAAAGGTAAGTGGTTTGAATCTACCATGTATCTGCTCCATAGGAGAAAGACAAGCAATCTCCTCCCATGTCACTTATAGCCTCTGTAAACCCACTGACAGGTCAGCTATACATTGGTTCCAACTGATGACTTGAAAGAATATTTGATTATATCTCTACATAATTAAAAAAATTACTATTGTTGTTAGGTACTGGTGAATTATTTACAACTCAGAGCAACTCATGCACAGCAAAACAAAATACTTTGTGGTCCCTCACCATCCTCACATGTTTATACTTGACCCAATTGGTGCAGGCACTGTGTCAGCTCATCTTATAAACATATTCCTCTTTACTTACTGACCTTTGTCTTCCCTAAACATAATGTCTTTCTTTACAGACCCATCTCTCCCAATATCCTAGCCAATGTATGTGACAGAAGTCTTATCATTCTCATTCTAAGGCATAGTCTAGATATCTGTCTTCCAAGATCCATTTGTTCAGTCTTCCAGTAGTCCATAGCATATTTTATACTCTTCACCAAACTCCTAAGTGAAATGTGTCAATTATCCTGCCTTCCTTATTTATTGCTTAGTTTTTTTCAGACATGTAAGGTGATTGAAAGGATCATCACTTGAGTCAAGCACACCTTAGTCTTCAAAGTGATACATTTTCAAAGAGATTTTTCTCAGCAGTTTTCTCAATGCAGTGCACCATTCAAATGGGATTTCCATGTGCATTGATTGTAAATCCAAGAAAAAGGAAATCCTGCACAACTTCAATATTTTCTCCATTCATGATGGCATTGCTGGTTGCTTGGTCCAGTTGTGAGGATTTTTGCTTTCTGAATATTAACGTGTAATCGACCCTGAAAGCTGTCATCTCTAATCTTCATTAGTAAGTGCTTCAAATCTTCTTCACTTTCCCATAATATATTTTTCAAAGAAAAAGTCATTTTGTCCAGTATAGCATTTCCAAATAGAAAATGAGATGTAAATATATAATTAGAAGAAATAGTCTTCTAACAATAAGGCTGATTTTTACTTATTGTTCTTATAACACATGAATTCAGACATTTATCTTTTACTAATGCAGTCCACCAAATTTGCAAAAGAAAAATCCTTTTGTGTGAAAATTCTAAAAAATTTTCTGCTGATGACTTTGGTGAGAACTAACATATCTGCCAACGTAATCTCCTCTCCATTTGTCATTCGACTCGCTGTTTGTTCTTTCTCTGTACTGTGTTCGCCCTAAGGGCCAATTTCATTTTTAAAGAGAAAGTAAGAAAATATGCAGATGAATTTTTCCCCCTCTTCCTTTTCCATCTCTTAAAAATCAACCAAAGTGATGCCAGCATTTCTACCTTTTAGAGGTAGGTGCAGATTGTCCCATAAAAATGAAAATCATAGATTCTGCCTGGTCATGGAGAAAACACCTGCTTATCCAAGAAAACCATGGAATCAGGAGTTGACAGAGATTCTCATTCAGGAAAGAATTGTCACCATTTTTGCTGTGCTTCGGCCAGAACAACATATGGCAGCCCAGCTGACAAATACAATCTTTTCCTCTTTTTCCCCCCCGTTTCACATGCACATTTCATTTGTGGAATATTAAAACTTCACACAAAGTGCCTATTAACCCCTTGCCACCACCGCATCCCTTGTCTAGGATAGGCTAGTTTCTCAAATCCTCCAGTCCAGCTGTGGGAGGGTTAAGGCCTTACAGAGGTAGAACAATGGTCAGAGGCCATTGTCTTTGTTGCTTCCATTATGTAGGGATGATGCTCAGCACTCAAAGGCAGAGTTGTTTTTGTCAGAGAATCCATAGCTTCCTGGCTGTAAACACAAACCACCTTTCCAGAGCCCGTCTGTCTCCCAAATCAGAAGTATTTCTGGAGGCAGCTGTCCTTTCCACTGTCCACTGGGAATGAAGAGCAAAAGGTCAATCCTCTTTCTACTCCACGAATGTGCTTCAGCCTGGTCCTAAGAAAAGAAACCTCCCATGAAGGATGTAAAAAGAAAGCAACTTTGTTAAGCTCTTCACCTTTACCCACAGATAAGAACCCAGCCTTGGGTTCCATTTGGTGTAGATGTCGGCAGTGACAGGCAGGCCAGAGGTCTGCTCCATCCCTTTCTATGCCACAGTGAAGAGCCCCACTGCAAGCCCAGGCAGCCCCAACATTTATCCAAGAAATCTTCTTTCTGTGTATATCAATCTGTGATTTGTCTAAACTACCCAGACTCATCGCAACTCCATTCAGGTCAGAGTAGTACAAGACTCAATAGCATTTTTAATCGCTGATTTTTCTTAGTGAGGTCTTTTACTCAGTGAGCCTCTGTGTAGATTTAAACTTCCACATTTTTGGTCATCAGCCAAACTCAGCTACTGTCTGTACCATCAAAGTATTTCACAACTTCTCCACATCCTTCTTATTCACTCTTTTATGTATTTTTTTTTTTCATTTCATTTCCTTGGCATAAGTCAGTCTGTAAATACATATTTAGAGACCACATGAAGTCATTTGTTGGATCACAACAAATTGTGTCAATCTTGAAAAGAATAAGAATTCCAGAACATTCAACTGTGTTCATGTGAAACCTGTACTTGACCAAGAGGCATCTGGTAGTCATCAGAATAGAGCAAGGAAACACTGCATGTTTCAAAATTAGGACAGTAATGCATCAGGGATGTGCCCTATCTCCATATATTTTCAACCTATATGCAGAACAAATTATTCAGGAAGCTGGACTTTATGAGAAGGAATGTGGCATCAGGATTGGAGGAAGAATCACTAGCAAACTTGTCACATAGATGACACAATCTTTCTTGCTAAAACTGAGGAGCACCTGAAGCAGTTGTTGCAGAATGTTAAGGACTGTAGTTTTCAATAGAGATTGAAGCTCAACATCAAAGGGAAAACAGATTCTCACCACTGGGCCAATTGGCAGCATCATGATAGATGGAGAAGAGATTGAGGTTGTTAACAATTACAGTTTGCTTGGATCCACAATCAACACTCTTTGGCATCAGCAACCAGGAAATAAAAAGACAAATCGCATTAGGAAAATCTATTGTCAGGGATTTCTCCAGAGTGCTGAAGAACAGTAATGTCAATCTAAAGACTAAGGTGCTTCTGATCCAGGCCATGGTCTTTGCAATTGTTTGCTACACATAAGAGAGCTGGATAATGACTAACAATGACAGATAAATTGAAGCCTTTGAGTTGTGTTGGTGAAGAGTATTACATTACCAAGAGAACAAACAGCTCTGTCCTAGAGAGGGCAAAACCAAATTGCTCCTTGGAAGCAAGGATTTTATCACATACTTTGAGAATATTGTCAAGAGGGACCAATCCTTGGAGAAAGGCATCATGCTTGGAAAGGTGGAGGAACAGTGTAAGAAAGGAAGACGCTGTATGAGATGGAGTGACACAATAACTGGGGTAATGGGGGATGATGTGCTGGAGGCAGTGAGATTAGCTCAAGATAGGGCAGCCTTCAGAGCTATTGTGCATAGAGTCATAACAACAACACTGTATCTATAGACTCACAACAGAGATTGAGCAAATGATATTATTTTGCCATATTTGCATTAATGCAAATTATTATCTTCAAAAATACAATAAGTAGCACATATCAGACACTTTTGAGTTCTATTCCATATCCTGTTTTCTACCAGGTTAATCATTCTCCGCAAGTGCCATATTAATTATAATATTTATGTATTCTATAATACTTTAACACAAAAACTGTTATCATTTTTGTTTAGCTCTCTCTTTTCATTTGTGTGTGTGTGTGTGTGTCACTGGAAAAGTTTTTGAGCCTTGTGACCCTAAGCCCCTTTCTCCCATAAGCCCCATGAATTTTACTGTGATATTTTTGCATAGCACAGTGATGTTTCGGAACACATATGTTGTGTTATAACAGAACCGACTGTTCAACGTTTATAGTTTTGCACTTTACATTTTGGTTTTCAACCCAACTTCAACTTTTATGAAAATTGTGTCGTTGAGATCATTGTCTTTTTTCAACAAAGAAAGCTACTTAATCTCCATTCTAGTTGTTACATGTTTTGTTTTATTTTCATTTTCCTGTCTCATTTCACTAGCGAAAACCAATAAAAAGTCAAATTCAAGCAAAGGACTTCGATATCCTTACTTGAGCATGAACTTAAATGCTTTTCAAGTGTCATGGTTTAATAAATGTTGTAGGTTTTAGGTGACAGTCTTTCTCAGCATAAGGAAGTGCTTTTTAATTCATAGTTTGCTAAATAAGAGTGTCAAGAATCATTGTTAATTTTATCAGATATCATATAGTTGAGACACTCATACAGATTTTTCTCTTTAATGTTGTTATTGTTATCGAGTTGCAACGAACTCACAGCTGACCTTGCAGCAGGTCTTCAGAGGCTGTAAATCACATGGGAAGAGATTGCTCATCCTTCTCCAAGTAGCAACTGCTGGATTTGGAGGATTTAATCATTCTCCACAAGTACCATATTAATTATAATTTTTATGTATTTCATAATACTTTAACACAAAAACTGTTATCATTTTTATTTAGCTCTCTCTCTTTTCTATTTTGTGTGTGTGTGTGTGTGTGTGTGTGTGTGTGTGTGTGTGTCACTGGAAAAGCTTTTGAGCCTTGTAACCCTAACCCCCTTTTCTAACATGGGATAACCAAAATTTACCAGAAAATACATATTTTAAATAAGTTGTTGTTGTTATGTGATGTTGAGGTGCCTGTGATTCATAGAGACCCTCTGTATAGCATCTCTGAAGCCTGCCCTATCCTAAGCCAGCCTCACTGACTCTGATGAACCTAACCCCATTGCCCCAGTTCCTGTATCAGACCATCCATCTGGGGTCTTCCTCTCCTGCACTTTCCCTCCATCCTTCAGAGCATGATGTTCTTATCCAAGGATCTATCCTTCCTGGATATGTGAGCTGGAGCTTCAAAATCCTAGCATTCAAGGAGAAACTTGGTTTCACCTTCTCTAAGACCTATTTGTTTTCTTGGTGGTCTATGGTATGTTGAATACTCTTTTCCAGCACCACAACTCAAAGGAATTGATTCTTCTGTCATCTTTAGTCATTGCCCAGCTCTCACATGCATAGCAAGTAATTGCAAAGACCATGGCCTCTATCAGGCACACTTTAGTTTGTAGAATTACATCGTTGCTTCTCGATACTCTGGAGAGGTCCCTGACAACAGATTTTTCCAATGCAATTCATTTTTTTGTTTCCTGACTGCTGGTGCCAAGACTGCTGATTGGATAGCTGAGCAAGCTGTAATTGTTAAGAACCTCAATCTCTTCTCCATCCATCATACTGCTACCAATTAGCCCAGTGGTAAGAATCTTTGTCTTCTTGATGTTGAGCTTCAATCCATATTCAAGGCTGCAGTCTTGACTTTATGTAACAAGTGCTTCAGATGCTCCTCAGTTTCATCAAGCAAAGTTATGTCATCTGCATAATGTAGGTTGTTGATGGATCTTCCTCCATTTCTGATGCCACATTCCTCCCCATAAAGCTCAGCCTCCTGAATGACTTGTTCTGTGTATAGATTAAAAAGGTATAGATGTAGAACGCATCCCTGATACACTCCTTCCCTGATTTTGAACCATGCAATATTTCCTTGCTTTGTTCTGAGGACTGCTTCCCGGTGCAAGTATAAGTTTTGCATGAGCACAATCAATTGTTCTGGGATTCCCATTCTCCTCAAGGTTAGCCACAATTTAAGTAAGTACATTTTGTGAAATTATACTGAAATAAAACTATATGAAAAGTGTACATGTATGTGTGTGACCCAAAGTGGTGAGTCTAACCTGTGAGATATGAGTTTCCAATTATCCCATACTTTAACAACACTTGGAAATTTTTAAATCTTAGTCACTCTCACGTGTGTATATAATAAATATCTCATTGTTTTGATTTATATTTTCCTAGTAGTGGTAGTGGAAATTAGAAGATGGATTGCCATGGGAAAGTCTGCTGTTAGGGACCTCTCCAAAGTACTGAAGAGCAATGGTGTCTCTTTGGAGACTAAGGTGCGTCTGATACAGGCCATGGTCTTTGCTATCACTTGTTATGCAGCAGAGAATTGGACAATGACTAGGGAGGACCGAAGGAGAATTGATGGCTTTGAGCTGTGGTGCTGGAGAAGAGTATTGAGGGTACCATGGGCTGCTAGGAGAACAAACAGATTCATCCTGGAAAGGGTTAAAGCGGGTGGCTCCTTGGAGGCAAGGATTCTAAGGCTCCGTCTAACATACTTTGGACATGTTGTAAGGAGGGACAGGTCCTTGGAGAGGGACATCATGCTTGGTAGGGTGGAGGGACAGCGCAGAAGGGGAAGGCCCCCTATGAGGTGGATTGATTCAGTGACTGGGATAATCGGGATGGGTGTGTCGGAGACGGTGCGATTGGTACAGAACAGAGCAGAGTTTAGGGATGTGGTACATAGGGTCGCTATGAGTCGCAATCGACTCAATGGCACGTAACAACAACAACAACTGTAGTGGTAAGGGAGCTCTGGTAGCCTAGTGGCAAGAAATGCACTGCAATCTCGGAGGCATGTGATTCGAGGCCACCCGTCTCTCTGCAAGAGAAGGACGGGCAATCTCCTCCGCAACAATCAACTGCCTCTGAAAACCCACAGAAGGGTCAGCTATGGGTTGGTTCCCACTCTACGGTACACAACAACAATAGTAGCGGTAAGTGTGTTTTCATATACTTTATACTTTTTTATCTTTCTATCAAATTGTTCCTTTTTTAATTGAGTTTTTCCTTTTACTTTTTGTTCTTATGTATTCTGAATTCAAGCTATTTATTACATGTTTTGAAAATGGTTTTCCTTTTATTGTGTCAGCCTTTTCATTGCTATTAAGGGAACTTAGATGAGAAAAATGTTCCATTTTTATAAAATCAAATGTATTAATATTTTGGATCTTATATAATTTGAAATTTAAAGTCATAAAGATTCTTTCCCCCTACATTTTTATGTGCAATTTTTATGGTTGTTATGTATAAGTGAGTTGGAACCAACTCATAGCAGGTTTCCAGAGGCAGTTATTTGCACCAGAAGAGATCACTTATCATTTTTCGTGCAGAGCAACTGTTGGATTCAAACTGCCTGCCTCTGTATTGGCAGTAGGCCTCCTTACCACTTAACCATCAAAGCTCCCTTATACAGAGCAAGGAAAACCTGCATGGTTTAAAATTGGGAAGAATGTGTGCCAAGGATGTGTCCTATCTCCACACCTTTTCAATCTATATGCAGAACAGATTATCTGAGATCCTGGGTTGTATGAGGAGAAACATGGCATCAGGATTGGAAGAAGATTCACCACAATCTGCATTATGCAAATGACACAACCCTGCTTGCTGAAACTGAGGAGGACCTGAAGTGCTTGCTGCAGAAGGTCAAGGACTGCGACCTCCAATACGGATTGAGGCTCAATATCAAGAAAATAAAGATACTCACCACTGGGCCAATTGGCACCATCATGGTCGATGGTGAAGAGATTGAGATTGTTAACAGCTTTAGTTTGCTTTGCTCCACAATCAACACTCTTGGCACCAGTAGCCAGGAAATTAAAAGACATGTTGCAATGGAAAAGTCTGCTTCAGAGACCTCTCCAAAGTACTGAAGAGCAATAATGTCTCTCTGGAGACTAAGGTATGCCTGATACAGGCCATGGTCTTTGCAATAAATTGCTATGTATCAGAGAGCTGGACAATTACTAGGGATGATATAAGGGAAATTGATGCCTTTGAGCTGTGGTGTTGGAGAATAGTATTGAATATACCATGGACTACTAAGAGAATGAACAGGTCCAACCTAGAGAGGGTTAAACCAGACTGCTCTCTGGAGGCAAGGATTCTGAAGCTTCATCTGACATAATTTGGGCATGTTGCAAGAAGGCACCAGTCCTTGGAGAGGGCCGTCTTGCTTGGGAGGTTGGAGAAACAGTGCAGGAGAGAAAAAGACCCTCTATGAGATGGATTGATTCAGAGACTCGGATAATGGGGGTGGGTGTGCCACAGACAGTGAGATTGGCACAGGGTAGAGCAGGGTTTAGTGATGTGTATAGAATCGCTAAGAGTCACAGGTAACTCAACAGCACATAACAAGAGCAAAAATATAGTAAGGCCTTTATTTTTAATGTTTCTGTGTGCCCTGATAGTAGGCAGTATAAACCTTTTAGTCTCATCTTTTGTGTTCAAAATTGGTTTAGCTAGTGTAAGTTTTTGGTTGGGTTGGGTTTCTCGGTTGAGAAATTGAGCCTCTATCACAAATTAATACAGACTTAATGACTTGTATCAGTACTTATTTATTTTATCACACCTTCTGTGGGCTAAGAGCCTGGAAACTAAATTATTTGCTTAGAGTCTCACAAGAAGATAATAATTGTCTTGACCAAACTGTGTCTTCATTTGGAAGCTTGAGAAAGAAAGAATTCCTTCCAATTTCAGTCAGATTATTGGCAGAATATGTTTCTTTAACTAAGGCCCTTATTTTCAGCCTCAGGTGCTAGAAAATACCTGCAGTTTCTTAATATGTGACCTTGCCACACACTTTTTCACAATTTGGTAGCTTACTTATTGAAGAACATAAGAAATTACTGTAACAAAAGAGCAATATATAATAAAACTAAAGGAAGGATATTCTGTTATTTCACCGATTCAAAGTAAGTTACAAATTTCTCTCACATTTGTCTCCCAAGTTGCTAAGAAATGTGGAAGACAATTTCCTGGCCAACTGATTGGAAGAGATCTATATGTGTTCTCACTGGGGAAAAAAAGAGATGATCCAACAGAGCACAGGAATTCTCGAACAATATCATTAATATTATATACAAGCAAAATCTTGCTGAAGATTATTTTAAAGTGACTAGAAAACCATTTACAATAGCCAACCACAAATTGAGATACTTGAGAGTGAACCTAACTGGAGACATGAAAGTCCTGTTCAAAGAAAACTACAGAACATTTCTGCAAGACACAATAAAAGACCTAAATAAGTGGAAAATGTGCCCTGTTCATGAATAGAAAGACTCAATATTGTGAAAATGACATTTCTACCAAAAGTAATCTACATATTTAATGCAATCTCAATACAGATAGCAAATTCATTTTCAAGTGAAATTGTCAAGTTTATTTGGAGAGGAAAGACCTCGAATAAGCAAAACACTTCTGAGAAACAAAAATGAAGTGGGAGGCATAGCACTTCCTGACCTCAAAACCAACTGTACAGCGGTAGTAACCAAAACAGTATGGTACTGGTACAATGACAGGCACATAGTACAATGGAACAGAAGTAAGAACCTAGAAATGGACCCAGATATCGATGGTTAACTGAAATGACAGTCTCTTCAACAAATGATACTGACAAAGCTGGACTACTACCTGCAGAAAGCTGAAAAAGGATTCACGTGTCACACCACAAATAAAAATCAACTCAAAGTGGATAAGAGACCTAAGAATAAAGCCCAAAACCATAAATTTCATAAAAGACAAACTGGAATCAAGCTTAGAAGGCCTAGTCTATGGTACAGTGACTGTTAAATACAGCCAGAAATGTATAATCTGGAGAGAATAAAATTGATGAGTTGGACCTCTAAAGATTGAATTCCTGTGTGCATCAAAAACTTTTCCCAATGGATAGAAAAGAAAATTTACTTAGTGGGTAAAAAACATTTGACAATACCATTTTTCGAACAAGGGTCTCATATCAAAAGTTTACAGAATTCTACAGGGCCTCTGCAAGAAAAAGATTTATCACGCAATTACAAAATAGGCAAAAGATGTGGAAAGGCTTTTCACAGAGGAAGATATTCAGATGGCCAGCAGAAACATGAAGAAATGCTGAAAATTACTGGCAATAAGAGATATACAAATCAAAAGCACAAAAAGAGAGCATCTCACTCCAGTAGCAGTGGCAAAGTTTAAGAGGACAGCAAGCAATAAATGTTGGAGAGGATGTGGTAATATAGGAATTGTTTTACAATGTTAGTGGGAGTGTAAAATAGTACAAGTACTCTGGAAGGTAGTTTGATGTTTCCTCAAAAAGCTGAACATAGAAATTCCACATGACCCAGCTATTACACTGTTTGGACTATACCTCTAGGAAATGAAAACTGGAGCACAAACGGAGACTTGTACACCAATGTTCATAACAACATTATTCACCATTACAAACACATAGAAACATCCCAAATGTCCAACCGCAATCAAATAGATTGAGAAATTATGCTACAATCACAAGATGGAATACTATGCAACACACAGAAGCGATGATTTTGAAAATCACTAACTAACGTGGGTGGGACTGTGGAGCATTATGCTAAGTAAACTAACTCAGTCTCATAAGGACAAATACTATATAAGAACATTATTGTAGAAATAGAAAGATAACTAGTAAAACATGTATGAGAATCCAAAGGGGGGAGGGAAGGAAATGGGAAAGATCAACATATACGAACTTTGTAAGTAAACCAGTACAAAATAAAAATTTTCTTTTTAAAAAAGTGATTGGATTGAGATATTTCACCCAGCATAATGTCCTCTAGAGCCATCCACTTTGCATAAGATTTCATAAGTTCCTTGTTTTTCAATGCTGCATAATATTCCATTGTGTGACTATACCAGAGTTTCTCTATCCATTCGTTTGTTCATGGGCACTTTGGTTGTTTCCAGCTCTTTGCTATTGCGGACAAAGCCATAATAAATATGGGTGTATATATATCTGTTGGGTGGAGGTTATGGTTTCTTTAGGGTAAATTCCAAGTATTGGAATTGCTGGGTCAAATTGTATTTCTATTAGCAACTTTTTGAGAAAGCACCATACAAGCGTTCCATAGTGGTTGCCAATATTGTAAAACAGGACAGCCATCAGGGTTGAAGGAAGACATATAAGGAGGGGAGAAATTACGTATACATCATTGAAACAGATGAGGGAGAGAATTGTTAAAAAGGGTTATATGATTGGGTATTATTGTCATGACAGGAGTCCGGAAATGAAGACTGCACAATGGAGTAAATTTGTGGTGAGGAATTGCATAACAATGAAAGAGTTTTTCTTTTATTTTTCAAAGAGAAGAGTGAATTGAGGGGGAGGGGGTGGATAGAGAGAAAATTCCAACAATGAATGACTGGAAACCCTAAGTCTCTATAACCTTTCATTAAAATTAATTTTTTAAAAGTGACTGGAATAGTACAATGACAAGATATTGTCAGAAATTCAAATCGGCTTCCAAAGAGGCCATGTGTGGTATAAGAGATATCATTACTGATGTCAGATAGATCATGGTCTAAAGCAAAGAAAGATTTTTACTTGTACTTTATTGACTATGCAAAGATAATTAACTTTGTGGATCATAATACATTATGAACGTATGAGAAGAATAGGACTCCCCCCAAACTCTTCTTAATTGTGCTTATGTGAAATCTATACATAGACCAAGAAACAATTGTTTAACAGAACAAAGGAACACTGTATGGTTTAAAACAAAGGTGTGTGTCAGGATTATGTTCTTTTTCTATATCTATACAAATAAGTATGCTGAGCAAATAATTTAAGAAGCTGGACTTTATGGAAATGAATGTAACATTAGGATTGGAGGAAGACTTTTCAACAACCTGTGTCAAGCAAATGACACAATCTTGCTTGCAGAAATGAAGACTTGAAACACTAGAGAAGAGTAAAGATCACAGCCTTCAGTATGAATTCCATCTCAGCATTAAGAAAATTCAGGTCCTTAATACCAGACCAATAGGTAACATCATGATAGATACAGAAAAGCTTTAAGTTGTCAAGGAATTAATTTTGCTTAGATCAACATGTATGATAGCTGTTGTGTTGTTATGTGCATTCAAGTCAGAACCAATTTACAGCTGAGCCTCTGAGGCTGTAACTTGTGTGGGAGGTTATTATGAATCTTTCTCTCATGGGGTAGTAGGTAGCTGTGAACTGTCTGCTTTGGGGATTGGCAATGCACTCTGTATTATTACCTACCATGTGCTGGGTAAATCTACTATCAAGAACTGCTTTATGATGTTAAAAAGGGATGGTGTCAGTTTAAAAGGTAAAGACTAAGGAGTGATTGATTCACACCAGGGTATTTTCAATTGCTTTCTATGCATATAAAAGTTGTACAATGAATAAGGAAGATTGAAAATTTGATATTTTTGGATTGTACATTAGAAAAGAGTATAGAATACAACATGGACTGCCAAAATAACAAACAAATCTCTCTAAGAGAAGTGCAACCAGGTGCTTCTTAGAGGCAAGAATATGGAGGGTTTGTTTCCAAAACTTTGGACATGTTTTCAGGAGGGGCCCAGTCCTTGGAAAAGGATATCATGGTGGGAATCGTGGAGTGTCAGTGAAAAACCCTCCAGCAATCCCAACAATGAGCTTGCATAATGAAGAAATTGTGCTGATGTTGTAGGATAAGGTGCAATTTCTATCCGTCGTTCAAAGTGTCATTATGAGTAGAAAGTTGCCTTGATGACTATAACAGCTCACACTCGAGGGAAAGAAATTATACAAGGACATTGTTCATTGTGAGTCAACCTAAGGTGTGTCTGACATACTAACTTTTCTGTTGTAATACCTTGTAGTTTGGTTTTGTTTTTAGATTTCTTAGAGACTTTTTTATATCTTCTGGTTGAAAAAAAATAGAGCGCCTTTTTTTAACCTGGATTTCAATAGGTCTGTTGGCCTAGTGGTAAGAAGCTGTGCTGCAATCCTGAAGGCACACAGTTCAAATTCACCAGCTGCTCTGTGAGTGAAGGATGGGCAATCTCCTCCCCTTCAATTAATTGCTTCTGAAAATCTGCTGGAGGGTCAGCTATGGGTGGGTTTGGACTAAATGGCTAACAAAAGCAACAACATTGCACTAGTTAGGAATTCAGGCATAGTATTGAATAACAGTTATGAGTGCAGATCAATATTACTTGTCCCTGAATAGGAAGAAAGTGTTCTTGGATTTTTTTTAATATTAAATAACTTAGTTTTTAAACTTTCTGAGATTATTTATTATAATTAATTTTGTCAAGTAATTTCTTTTTTCATTTGAGATGATCATACGGTTTCCCTCCATTTGTTCTATTACTATTATGCATTGCATTGAACAAGAGCATCGTGGCACAATAGTTAAACACTCAGACAACCAGAAAGTGGCAACATTAATCTACCAACTTCTCCATAGGAAAAAATTTTGACAATTTGCTTCCATCAAGATTACATCCTTGAAAATCACACAGGGAAGTTTTACTGTGCCTAACTAAGAAGGTCACCATGAGTTGGAATCAACTCAATGGCAATGGCTTTTATTTTTACATTATGTGAATGGTTATTCAAATATTATATTCTGTCTTGAATTCCTGAATTCTATTTATTTACAATGTATTTTTAATATAATACTAGATTTATTTGCTAATATTTCATCAAAGAACTTTTCAGATCCATGAGGTATATTTTTATATAGTTCTATGTCAGGATGGCGTCTTTAGATTTAATCTAATTTTGGTGTCAAGATTACTATAGGATCAACAAAACTAGTCTACATGTGTAATTTCCTCCTTCATTTTCTGTAAGAAATTTTGTAGAACTGGCTTTGTTTCTTTTTTACATTTAATAGAATTCAGTAGTGATTTGAGATAAAGTTATTTGAGAAGACTTTTTCTTTCATATCTATTTTATATACTTAATAAAAAGATAATCCAGGTTTAAATTGCTTGATAATTCACATCTTTCACAGAATTTTGTCAATTTTGTTTGTATTAATTGCCAAATGTTTGGCGTAAGTTATTCTTAATATTTTCTTATTATAATTTTCATGTTTAGTTATCATGTTTTGGAGTTTAAATTTTCTATGTCACTCTTTTTTCTAGTTTCTATTTACTGTTGTGATTTCCAATTATTTCTTTCACTTTTACCATGTTTTCTTTAATTCTTTGATAGTTTAATCTAAGTCATTAAGATTTGCCTGGAAGTTTTCATCTACTAAATCAAATCTATAGGCCCACTCAGAGTCCATTTCTAGTGACGGTATTTCTCTTCCCTAAGGAAATATAACAACTTTGTTTCTGTACCAGGTAAATTTGTTTAAAATTAGAAATTCTAGCTAATACATTTAAATTATTCTGAATTACTTTGTTCTTCTGAGATCTGAAAATTAATTTACTAAATTCAAATAGCAGATTCTATCTCCTATAATATATATCCACTAATGTCACTTGTGTTTTTTACTTCCGGTTTCTGCTTTTCAGGATAGTCTTCAAGTCAAAGTCAACTCAAATTCATTGCAATTAAGTTGAAGCTGATACATATTTAACTCTCTGTTGGGCTTCCATTTTTTCCAATACAAAATTTTTCTTATAAAATTCTGATTTAGCAATACAAAATAATTGCATCTGGAGAGATTGTCCAACTTTCACTTGAGGAGCGCTTGGATTTGAACCTCTGGAGATATATGGCCTTTGGGTTGCCAGTGCAATGCCGTATGTACTACAATGCACCAAAGTGTCCCAAATAGTATCCTATTATCTAAGTAATTTTGTTGCCAGATATACTCAGCATTGTGCTGATTATAAAACTCAATTTACTAAAATTTCAACAAACTCCAAACACTCATTTGAAGTAATTCTGCCTTTTGCACAGATCTCTATATTGTCTGCATTTTTTCTGGGCTCTTTGTGATCAGTCACAATTCAGTAGTTAATTTAAGATTCAAGTAGAGTTTTTCCTCGGTTTTTTAATCTCAGATTACTTTTTTTTTAAAAAATTACTTAGTCTTGCTTTATTGTTTGCTTTATGCTTTGCATTTTAAGTTGATAGGTTTCTTTTTCCAGGATTTTGAAAATGATATTCCACTGTGTTCTGTGTGCTTTGTACTAACTAGAAATATACTGTAAGCTTATTTTCTTCTTTACTTTTAGAAAATCTGTCTTTCCTTTCAGGCTATTTTTTATAATCTTCTCTTTGTCTTTCAGATTCAGCAGATTTACTCTGATATATTTATAGAAGTGTCTTTTTATTTTACTTTCTTGAGGATTGTTCTCTTTCCTGAACTAGTGGATTATCGTTTGAAAATCAGTTCTGGAAAATTATCTGCCATAGTCTTTGTAAATGTGGCCTCTAACCTAATGTTCTTGAATCTACTTTTTTGGACTTATCTATTAACACGTTACCACACACTTTTAAATTGACGAATTGACGACCGTGCTTTAGAATCACATTTATTTATTTTTTTTATGTATTACCGTCATTTGTGGCAACGTGTTAAATAGCTATTGATTTTTCTCATTCTATCTTGAACACTTTGAAACTTCATTTATATTTGTACCTATCAAATTCTCCATATCAGATTTCAGGACACTGAATTATTTCTTTCTTGTTTCCTACTTCATATGTGTCTGTTGGCTTACCTGATCTTTTTCTTTGCTGTATATGGTAATAATTTATCAATTATTTCATTTCTCTAGTAATGTGCGCCTTACCCTTCTCTGTAGATTCCAGTAGGGTGGGTATTTAATGTCATAACTGCATCTCCATTACACAACATTACCAATTTATAGATGCTAAAATGACTTGATGACAAAGATTAATGATTTAAATGACAAAATGACTAAAAATACTTAAATGACAAAGATTCACACGAATGTACCAATTGGCAGCATCAGGATGGATGGCGAAGAGATTGAGATTGTTCACAGCTTTAGTTTACTTGGCTCCACAGTCAACACTCTTGGCACCAGTGGCCAGGATACTAAAAGACGTATTGCCATGGGAAAGTCTGCTGTTAGGGACCTCTCCAAAGTACTGAAGACCCATGGTGTCTCTCTGGAGACTAATGTGGGTCTGATAAAGGCCATGGTCTTTGCAATCACTTGTTATGCATTAGAGAGTTGGACAATGACCAAGGAGGATATAAGGAGAATTAGTGCCTTTGAGCTGTGGTACTGGAGAAGAGTATTGAGGGTACCATGGACTGCTAGGAATAAAAACAGATTCATCCTGGAGAGGGTTAAACCAGGTAGCTCCTTGGAGGCAAGGATTCTGAGGCTTCATCTAACATACTTTGGACATGTTGTAAGGAGGGACTGGTGGTTGGAGAGAGACATCATGCTGCTTGGTAGGGTGGAGGGACAGTACAGGAGTTGATTCAGTGACTAGGGTAATCAGAATGGGTGTATCAGAGACAGTGCGATTGGCACAGGACAGAGCAGAGTTTAGGGCTGTTGTACATAGAGTTGTTATGAGTCACAGGCGACTTGACGGCACATAGCAACAACAACAACAATAACAACAACAACAAAATTACTTGAGACCAAATAGGGTTTTCACTAAACCACTCATGATTTTCATTTTTTAAAAAGTTATTTGCTTCCCTATCTGTTTATTTCCCACAGCTTTTTTCTTAAACATTTTTATAATTTATTTTATACCTTTAACTACAGTGAGTATGTAATTCTGCTCAGATTAATTTACTACCTAAGGCTTGCATTTTTTTCCTATTTCTATATGAGTGATATTTTTCATGTGTTTTAGCCGACTTGATAATAATGAATTATTATTTCCTTACATTATTTGTAATTTTAGAGTATGAGATCATCTATAGAAAGGATTTACTCAGAATTATGTCATGTGGATTGAAGAAATACTTCTACTAAGGTTGTTTTTTTCTAAAAATTTTTTTCTTTTAAATTGGTTTGTATAAAAAATTCATACACATTGTGTATCATTCATATACTTCATGTTTTACACATTCCTTCATTCCCATTGCCTTGAATACAATCATTTCCATACATTGTGTTTTATAAAATTAATCAAGCATTGCTCTACGTTCACTATTACTCCATGTTTTCAGATCTCCATTGAATTTTTCCTAATTCCTTCACCCCTTCTCTCCACCAACCATGCTCTGCCACCCATGATTTCCACTCCCTCCTCACCCATAGTCCCGCTGCCCTCTGACTCTTTTCCCATTTGGACTCCTGTACATATCCTGCTATTTCTACAATAATGGTTTTATGCAACACTTGTCCTTATGAGACTGAGTTCGTTCACTCAGAATAATACTTTCCCATGTTGTATCGTATGTTCTGAAATCGTTGCTCCTGAGACTGAAATTTTCACTGTTTACTGCAGGCTGATACCAAATTACAAGTAGATTTATTGACTTGAGTCTATAAATAATTCTAGTGCCAAAATTTTAAAGTATAAATATCATAATATTACATCTTAGGATATTAAAAATTTTTTATTATTATTATTCATAATTTGATCCAAAATACAAACATGTCAAATGATATATATTTTGTTTTCCTTTTTATCTCTTTCTCTTCTGTAGTTTCTATGTATACTAATGGTTCAGTCAGAGCTTCATGCAGGTATTTTGGTTCCAACTCTCCACCCTATTTAGTCTTAATGCTCATGTTTTTGCTGTTTCTTCATTGTTATTAAAACTCAAATCCCTCGATAACTAGGATGAACAATAATTCTCAAGATAGCATGCCAATTATTCTTAACTTATAACTTTGCTTTTTATTTCTTAAGAAAGTTCAACTATCCATTTAAATATATTTTGTAATCTTTTCAATATGTGTCAATGTTATTTTAGAAAACATTTCCAAGTGACTTTGTTACTTTACTAGAACTTTTCATTCACTGCAATTTGTTTTACATCCATGCAATGGCAGAAGATTAATTTTGTTGTGATAATTACTGATGCTCATTTTGCTAATTACATACTTGAATCTATTCTATTTGAATTTCAAAATCATGTTTAGAATAGGTTTAAAGTATTGAACACCAGTTACTGGAGACCAGAGGAGTTGTGGAATGATATCAAAGATACCATCCATGAAGAGAATAAAAGGTCAGTACAAAGACAGAATAGAAAGAGAAAACAAAAATGAATGTCAGAAGAGATTCTAAAAATTGCACTAGAGTGTCGAGAAGCCAAAACAAAGGGAAAGCATGCTCAAGTAAAGAGCTAAACAGAAGATTTCAAAGGGCAGCTGGATATGACAAAGCAAAGTATAATGAAATGTGTAGATAGCTGGTGTTGGAAAATAAAAAGGGAAGAATTAACTTTACATCTCTGCATTTCTCAAGATTAGAGAACTGAAAAACAAATTTGAGCCTTGAGTTGCGATATTGAAAGATGATAGAGGCAATATATTGAATTACCCAGAACACATAAAAAAATGAAGGAAATGTACAGAATCACTGTGCCAAAAAGAACTATTTGACACTGAAAAAATTCAAAAAATATGGTATAAGCAGGAGTCAATGGTAATGAAGGAGAAGGTGGAAGCTGAATTGAAGACATTGGCAAAAAATAAAACCCCAGGAATCAATGGAATACCAACGGACTTGTTTCAATTAGCAGTAGCCCTGGATGTACCCATCAGTCTATACTAGGAAATTTAGAGGACAGCTATCAGACCAACAGATTGGAAGAAGTCCATGTTTGTTCCCATTCCCAAGAAATGTGAACCAAGTGAATGTGGAAGCTATTGAAGAATATCATCAATATTACATGCAAGCAAAATACTGCTGAAGATCACTTTAAAAAAAAAGTCTAGAACAGTCCATAGATAGGGAATTGCCAGAAGTTTAAGCAGGGTTAAGGAGAGGTTGTGGCATCAGGGATATCATTGCTGATGTTAGATAGATCCTGGCTGAAAGTAAAAAAATATCCGAAGAATGTCTAGTTATGCTTTATTGACTAAGCAAAGGCTTTTGACTGTGTGGAAGATAACACATTCTGGCTAACATTGAGAAGAATGAGAATCCCAGAGCACTTAATTGTGCTTGTGTGGAATCTTGTACCTGGACCAGGAGGTTGTTGTGCAAACGGAGCAAGAAATACTGTTGTTGTTATGTGCCGTTGAGTCTCTTGCGACTCATAGCAACCCTATGTACAACAGCCCTAAACCCTGCTCTGTCTCTTGCCAAGCTTATTGTCTCTGACACATCTATCCCCATTACCCCAGTGATGGACTCAATCCATCTCATCAAAGGTCTTCCTCTCCTGCGTTGTCCCTCCACCCTCCAAATGGTTTAAAAATTAAAAAAGTAGTGCATCAGATCTGTAGTCTCTCTCCAAGCTAATTCAGTCTGTATACTGAACAAATTATTTGAGAAGCTGTACTCTATATAGAGGAAGATGGCATCAGGATTGGAGGAAGACTCATTAAAACCTGTGTTATGCTGATGACACAACCTTGCTTATTGAAAGTAAGGAGGATTTGAAACACCTGTTGCAGAAGATTAAAGAATGCAGACTTTGATATAGATTGCATTTCAGTGTCAAGAAAGCAAAGATTCTTATGGTCAGACCAATAGACCATGACAGATGGAGAAAAAATCAAACTGTCAAAAACTTCATCTTCCTTGGATCCACAATTAGCACACTTTGGTACCAACAATCAGGAAATCAGGATACATATTGCACAGGGAAAGACTGCAATTAGGGATGTCTCCAAATTATTGAGGAGTGATGATTTCAGTTTGAGGACTAAGGTGTATCTGATTTAGTCCATGGTCTTTCCAATCATTTGCTATGTGTCTGAGAGCTGGACAACAAATAAGTATGACAGAAGAATAATTGGTGTCTTTAAGCTGTGGTGTTGGAGAAGAGTACTGAACATCCCACGGACTTCCAAAAGAACAAATGAATATGTCTTGGAGAAGGTAAAGTGAGAATGCTTTTTGGAAGCAAAGATGATAAAGCTTTGCCTCACATACTTCTCTATTCCTTGGAGAGGAGCATAACGCTTGGAAAGGTAGAGGGCCAGTGAAGGAGAGGAAGAATCTCAACCAGGTGGATTGACACAGTGACTGACACAATGGGCTCAAATGTGTCAGGATGTGTGAGGACGGCACAGAATGGGACAGGGTTCAGATCTATTGTTCATAGGGTCACTATGAGATGTACTTGACTTGATGACATGTAACAACAGCAATAATTATGTACAATGGATAGTTTTATAGCCTCTTGTTTATATTTTTAAATATTACTTAACAAATTTATCTTCTTTAAATTTGTCTCCTTTTTTAAAAAAATTTTCATTTGTTTTCATATAATCATTCATACACATATTGTTTTTCTACATGTACTTTGTGTTTTATACAATCATTCTTATGTTGTTTGTTGTTATTATGTGCCACTGAGTCACCACAACTCATAATGACCCTATAGACTAGAGTTCTGAACCCTGCCATATTCTAAGCCAGTCTCACTGACTCCTACACACCTAATTTCATTGTTCCAGTTACCATGTAATTCTATCTCATCAGGGGTCTTCCTCTCCTGTGCTGACCCTCAACCCTTCCTTCTTCAAAGACCAGTTTCTCCTGGCCATATGTGATACAGAGCTTCCAAATCCTTGCCTCCAATGAAAAAATTGGTTTCATCCTTTCCACGGCAAACCTGTTCATTCTCCTGATGGTCCATGTTATGTTCAATGCTCTTCACCAGCACCACAACTAGCATCTCAGTACGATGGAGAGGTCCCTGACAGCAGCTTATCTCAATGCCATTTGTCTTTTGATTTCCTAACTGCTGATGCCAAGAGTGTTGATTGTGGCGCTGAGCAAACTGTAACTGTTAACAACCTCAAACTCTTCTCCCTCTATCATGGTGCTGCCAATTGGCCCAGTGGTGAGAATCCTTGTTTTCTTGATGCTGAGCTTCAATCCATATTCAAGATTATAGTCCTTGACTTTCTGCAGCAAGCGCTTCAGATTCTCCTCATTTTCAGTAAGCAAACTTGTGTCATCTGCATAATGTAGATTGTTGATGATTCTTCCTCCAATCCTGATGCTACACTCCTCCTCATAAAGTCCAGCCTCCCCAGTGATCTGTTCTTCAAATAGATTGAAAGGGTATGGATTCAGGATGCATCCCTGATGCACTCCCTTCCCGGTTTTTAACCATGCAGTGTATCCTTGCTCTGTTCTGAGGACTGTTTCCTGGTCTATGTATAAGTTTTGCATAAGCCCAATAAAGTATTCCTTCTTAGACATTATATTTTATATACTTAATTATCATGGCTCTATGCCTATTATCACCCCATGTTTTCAAGTGACAGTTGATCTTTTTGCATTACTTTAACCCTCTCAACTCACTAACCACTGCTATCCCAGTGATTTTCTTTCTTCTGCTTTTCCTGTTCTCCTTCTTGCCTCCTTTTGAACACTTATAGATTGTGGTGGTGGTGTTGATTGCCATCGAGTGGAGCACGAATCATAGCGACCCTATGAACAAAAGGCCTGAAGCCTTTCTGCAACTATTGACATTCATCAAAGTTCATAGAGTTTCCAGAGGCAAGTTGTTTAGGAAGTGGATGGCACTGTACCTTGCTCAATTATGCTCCTATTTTAACAATGGTGATCTTTTTTCTTTTTTTTTTAACTCATTGATTAAGGAAGCAGAAGAGATGATTTATTGCACATGTAGCATCCAACCAAAACTAGGAAGAGTTAGTCCAAAATATCACAGGTCCAAGACAACAGATCAAAAAAGACCTGGTGCGAAGGAGGAAGGTGGGCCTCCCAGAGGTGTTCATGGGATCAAATGGCGATGGACGTTCTAGATCACTTCAGTCAGAAGTTCTAGACAGGAGCATGCAGTCCAATTTGTATCAGCATCCCCAGCCTGTGGCATTCTCTACTCCTGCCGCTGTGGTGTCTGAGGGGTGAACATGTTCACGTTTCCTAGGACCTCGGCTTCATCTTTCTTCTTTCATGCTTCAGCTTTCGCACTCGCTTTTTCCTCCACTTGGCCCTCATGGTTCAGAGGTCTCAAACAAGATGGTACTAAAGTGGAGCAATGATGACTTCTTCTAAATTTTTCTTTATGTAGCATAATGCAGTCTAGTCTCTCCGAAGTTATATAGTATTTTATGAAATCATTTTTCCGTAAAGCTGCATTCCATTGTTTGAATGTGCCATAATTTCTCAATCCATTCAATTGTTGATGAACATTTCCAGTGTTTCTATTTTCCTGCTACTGTAAATAATGCAGCTGGGGCGCTCTGGTGGCCCAGTGGCAAGAAGCTGTGTTGCAATCTCGAAGACTTGCGGTTTTAATCTACCAGATGCTCCGTGGGGAAAAGGAGAGGCAGTCTCTTCCTGTGCAATTAACTGCCTCTGAAAACCCGAGGGTCAGCTATGGGTCAGTTCCAATGCTACGATACACAGAAACGTGATGAATATAGGTAAACAAATGTCCTGACCTCCTCATTTTGAAATATTCTTTTTTAGCCCTGGTGACAACAAAATCCTTTAGTCTGCAATTTTTTTTATTAGTTATTCTGCTTCCCTTATCACTCTTTTCTACTCTGTCTGGCTCAGTCTTATGTATTTTTTTCATATCTCTCTATACATGACTTTATCCATGTCCATGCTTAAATAAGCATGTACATGTTGACAATGTCCCCAAACAAACCTCTTCTTTGAATTTCATTGTCATACATGTAAAATCTTATGAAGTAAACTTATTTGATTTATGGGTGTCTCAAAAATGCCCCAAATGGATATTTTTAATCCAATTCCAACCAAATTTGGCACTCCTAGTTTTTGCTTGTTTTCTATTTTAAGGAATGATTGTCCCTTAAATATTATAATTAAAATGCCATAGATAGTGTTTCTTGATTCTTAATTCTCTTTTACCACCACTTTATACCAACTCCTGGCAAATATTTATTCTATAAACTAATTCAAACTAGAGAGCTCTGGTGGTCTAATGGTAAAGAGTTGTGCTGGTAATCCAAACGTTGTTGTTGTAGTTGTTTGCCATCAAGTTGTATGCAACATGGTTTAAATTCACCAGATGTTCCATGGAAGAAGGAGGAGCAATCTCCCCCTGTGGATTAACTGCCTCTGAAATCCTCTTGAGCGTTAGCTGTGGATCAGTTCCTACTCAACTATACACAACAATAACAATGGAAACAACTATCTCTTTCCTTAACTAATAGCTTTCTATCTTGTCATCGGCTTCTATTATTCCTCCCTCTGCTTTTTCTCTATTACTCACTAAAAACGTAATTTGCATAACTACAGTGAAAAAAAATATAGACTATGACTTCCCACTGTATTTTAGATAACATATAAATACTTTTTAAGGCTTCTACTCTGTATAATTTGGGCCCTGCTTACTTTTTAAATTCCTCTTATGTTATTTTTCAGTGTACTTTTTCTTCTCCAGCTTTGAAATCTTCTGCTCAACTTTCTTACCTCAGCATCCTTTACCCCTGTTTTGGCTTCTTTCTATTACAAGTCAAGTTTCAGAGTCTCTTCTGACATCCATTATTGTACTTTCTTTCTTCATTGTCTATAATGACCTTTTGCTTTCATCCTGGATAATGACCTTGATACCATTCCACAATTTGTCTCATCTTCAGTAATTAGTCTTCAATGCACCAAATCTATTCTTAAGATTTTTAAATTTAGTTGGAATAAATTTGAGGTCATATTTTGTTCTCATGAACTTGTTTTCATTTTCTTCACCTTAAATTTGAACTTACACATGAGTTTTGATGTTCTGTGCCATAGTCAGCCCAGACCTGGTTTTGACTACTGATACTGACCTTATTCAATGTCACTTTGTGTAAGACTAAGATATGCCTGATACAAGTGACAGTATTTTTAATTGCTTTCTATGCATCTGAAAATTGGACAATGAATAAGAAAGAGGATCAATGTCTTTGAATGGTCATATTAGCAAAGTGTATTGAACATACTGTTATTGTTAGGTGTTGTCAAGTCAACTATAACTCATAATAACTCTATGAGCAATGTATCTCAACCTTGACCTACCCTGTGCCATTCTCATCATATGTGCTACACTTGAGCCTCTTATTACATTCATTTTGTCAATTCATCACATTGAGTGTCTTCCCTTCCTTTCCTGACCCACTACCTTTCTAAGCACCATATTTTTTTCCAAAAACTGATCCGTCTTAACAACATGCTCAAATACATGAGACTAAGTTTCTCTACCCTTACTTCTAAGGAGCACTTTGGTTGCACCTTCTCTAAGACATATTTGTTTGTTCTTTTGGTAGTTCATAGAGCATTCAGGAATCATCTCTCCAACATCACAAGACAATAGTACCAATAATTCTTCTGAACTTCTTAGCTAGACATTGGCTAACTTTCATATGCATAATAAGTAAATGATAAACCATGGTTAGATCAGGTGCACTTTATTCTTTAACTTGACATCAGCATTATGGAGTGGTCCCTAACAGTAGGTTTTCCTAATGCAAGGTGTCTTTTTGTTTCCTGACTGCGAGTATCAAAGGTGATGATTGTGCCTAAAAGAAGGAAAAAGTCTGTCTTGAAAGAAGTGCAATTAGAGTGCTCCTTAGAGGCAAGAAGGGTGAAACTTCACCTCACTTACTTTGTGTGTATTTTCAGGAAGAACCAGTATTTGGACAGAAAAAATACACTGGCAGAGGGGGAAGGAAAGAGACAAAGACCTCAATGAGAAGGATTGACACAGTTACTCCACAATGGGCTTGAGCATGCCAGAGATCTTGAGGATGGTGCAAGACAAAGCAAGATTCAGAGCAGCTGCTCATGGTTCATTCAAGGGCCTCTAACAGTAACATTGTCTTATTTTTTTTACCTGGGTTGTGCTTTATGCTGCAGCCCACCATCCACCTTTGAGTTACTTGAATGAACATTCTTTCCCAAATTTAAATACAGTGTTCTACTACACTGCCAACCTAAAGGTGAAAAGTTTTAGTCTGCTAGCTTCTTCTCAGGAGAAAGATGAGCAAATCTCATCCCTACTACAGCCTCTGAAAACTTGTTAGAGGGTCAGCTATCAGTAAGCTCCAACTTGACACTAATGGGTTGAGTTAGTTGTTTGAATATCCAACATTCATCTACCTTCTACTCTACAATGTTTCTCTCCTATGTCATCCTCAGCTAATATGTTACTTCTTTCATAGTATAAATACAACTGGCTGGAGGAGGACTTCTGGCTCACTATAACTAATGAAGTTTTGATATTATCTGTTACTATAACATGTTCTTTTTTGCTGTATGCTAATTTCCACACTTTGAAACTTTATGTGTTTTCATTGTTTTCTCATTCACTTTTTTGTTTTCCCACTTATTTCTCACTTCCATAGAGATATGAACCACTAATTTGTTCACCCAATAACTGTCCCAAGAAAGAATAGCATGCTCAAATTCACTGTAATTGAGTCAATTCCAAACCATAGCCACCTTCTAAGACAAAGTAGAATTTCCCCATAGAGCTTTCAAGGTAAGTCTAAGAGGAACGAAAGAAAGAGAATGCCTATCTGTCATCCCAGAATCAAGGACTTAACCATTGTACCATCATGATTTCATCTGACACATAGCTATTCTTAATAAATATTTGTGAAATGATAAAGACTTTTACCAAAGAAAAGCTTTTGTAGTTGTGGTGCTCAAAACTAAAGAGCATAGTAACTCTGAGATGATTAGCCTTAAATGTTTACAAATATACTTTTATGTGTCTGCAACATGCTAAATTTTTCCACATCTTTCATTTAATTCTTATACAGTCATTTGAGACAAATATCATATAATTCTATTTAATTTGTAGACATCAATAATTTGAACAAGGACCACAAAATTTTGATGTTTTGGTTTTGAGGTGTGTGTGTGTGTGTGTGTGTGTGTGTGTGTGTGTAAAGGTCATCTAGACTTGAGACTAGTTCTCTTGGGCCTTCCAATTCCAAGTCCAGCAATTCCCACAAGGCTATACTCCCATCTGAAAAATAGTTGATTGGGTTGATCTGTACACTTAATAATATATAGAAACATAGAATTTGGAAGCACATATTTTATTCTTCAATTTGTCACCTTTATAAATACACACTATCTATATGAAAATTCATTAGTATGACATATTGCCTATGTGTACATATGAAACACAGCTCTGAAAAAACTTATGAAAGTTTTGTGACAGCTCACTATCACTTGGCTAAAATTTCTGTTGTGTTTCAATGACTATACAAAGGCATTTAATTGTGTGGATCATAACAAATAGTAGCTAACTCTGAAAAGAAAGGGAATCCCAAAACACTTGATTATCCTTTTGCAAAAACTATACATGGACCAGGAAGCAATTCTCAGAATAGAGCAAAGATATACTGCATAGTTCAAAATCAGGACAGGAATGCATCAAGGATGTGTCTTGTCTCCATACCATTTCAATCTATGTGCAGAACAGATCATTAGGAAGGCTGGGCTCTATGAGGAGGATTGTGGAACCAGGATTGAAGAAGATTCATCAACAACAATTATGCAGATGATACAATCTTGCTTGCTGAAGCTGAGGAGAACCTCAGTTGCTGCAGAAGGTGAAGGACTGTAGTCTTCAATATGGATTGAAGTTCAACATCAAGAAGACAAAGATTGTCACCACTAGGCCAACTGGTAGCACCATAATGGATGGAGAAGAGATTGAGGTTGTTAACAGTTACAGTTTTCTCTGCTCCATAATCAACACTCTTGGCACTAACAGTCAGGAAATCAAAAGATGAATTGCATTAGGTAAATCTGTTGTCAGGGACTTTTCCCGAGAACTGAGAAGCAGCGATGTCAATCTAGACACTAGGTGCACCTGATCCAGTATATGCTCTGTGCAATTACTTTTTTTTGCATCAGAGAGCTTGACATTGACTAAGGATGACAGAAGAAGAGTTGATGCCTTTGAGTTGTGGTACTGGAGAAGGATCTTGAACATACCAAGAACCACCAAGAAAACAAATATGTCTGTCTTAGGGAGGGTGAAACCAAGTTTCTTCTTGGATGCTAAGATTTTGAAGCTCTGTGTCACATATGTTGGGCATGTGGACAGGAGAGAAGGAGGAGAAGGAGATCATGCTCAGAAAGGTGGAGGAAGAGTGCAGGAGAGGAAGACCCCAGATGAGGTGGTTTGATACAGTAATTAGGGCAATGGAGGTAGGGTCATTGGAGTCAGTGAGAATGGCTAAGGACTTCAGAGCTGTTGTACAGAGCTGTTGTACATAGAATCGCAGGTGACTTGACAGCACATAACAACAACACATACCATCTTAGAAACCATCCTAAAATAATGTCTACTGAAAAGCAAAATGCAAAATTTTCTAATGAAGATACTAATCCGTTCTAGGCCTGCAAAGGTGCAGAAAGCCATCTTGTAGTGGATCATCTTTACCTTATTTGTATAGATAAACACTTTTGCTGGCTGAAAATGGTTAGAATAGCTCTAGGGAAAGGTATAAAAGACGTCTTTGTAACTTATTAGACTCTGCCCTTATGTTCCACAGTAGGTAGAGTTGACTACCACAGTGTTAGACAATTTTCTATCATGATAAAAGAATTTCCAAAGAGGAGAGGGAGTAAAATCCTGACTTTTTGTTGGTTGTTTGTTTCAGTAGTATTAGTAGTTCTCAGATTGGTTAGAAAATTTTGAATGAGAAATGGCTACCAGGAAAGGTAATCAAAAGCCCAAAGAGGCAAACAGTATACATCAGTTACCAGAATCAAAACCAAGGACTAGAGATCTATGAGTAGACAGATAGTTTCCATACATCACACACACGCAAAGCATACCAAGATTGAGGTTTTTAATTTCTTATTGGTGACAGAGTATATACGTGCAAATTAAGACCTTTAGGAAAGGAAAGTGAATGACACAGACCTAGTCAGTACCAACTTTCAGTATTCTCACAGTAAAAGCCCAAGAGTCAGTCATCTACAGTTGGTACATATGAATGAAATGATGAGAATTTCTATTTCTCTCCTTCTCTTAGATTTGGAAGCAAGTTAATTTAGTAAATGACCCCATTTGGCCCCATGTGGGGGCTAAAGTTGAATGCAGGGAGATTCTGTTGGATCTCAGATGAAGAGAAGATGACCTATGTTATGAGCTAGCATTGATTGTGGCAACCTGATGGCTTGCTCTGGACTGGACTTTTGCTTGTGGATGCAGATGCTTAAGCTTTTCAAACTGAAGATTCTTCAGCAAAAAAGACACACTTATTGCCTCAGAGTAATGGTTTGATAAGAACGGACAATTCATAAATTGGCTGTATAAAATGAGGATATTAAAGCAGGAAGCTTACACATTGAATGTAGTTATTAGTAAGATCATTATAAGCGAGGTGGGGAACCACATGTACAAAATACAATGCAAGTGAAAGATTGTATGAAACACAATTTACATGCATGAAATACAACCTATATGAATGCTTGTATGCAAACCAATAAATTCATGTAAGAAATAAAAGAAAAAATATGACTGAATATGTTATTCCGAGAAAAAGAAAAATAAAAAACCTCAACTCAAACTCTATGTTATGTGACAAGGGCATTTTCAAATGTATAAGGAACAACCAGTTAGCTATGATGAATGAAGGTAATCTCACCTACATGGTATATGAAGCAGAAAGGCCATATCTCTAACCTCCTCCTTAATATTTAGCTCTTCCCATTGGAATCTTCTTGGATGGCCTGACTTTGAAGCAGCCATATGGAAGGAGAAAGATGGTGATAGAGTAATTTTCAACTATGACAGGAAATCTGCTTCATAGGAAAAAAAATAAGCAAGGAAGGGCTAATTAGTAAGTGTAACATCGACTTCCTAATTAAAATCTCCCTTTAGAGTCAATCTATTCCATGGAATGACATTTAACAATATTGAGTTATAGTTATAAATTAGTTTGCCCAAATGTTTTCATCTTTGATTAAGATAACCATTGCCCATAGAAGGGGAGGGGGAATCTCCTCAAGTCTTCTACTAAGGAGTTGTAGCAAATCTTACTTTTATTTTAGAACTCAGTTATTCTTTAACTATTTCCTACTAGAAGGTACCCTGAGAACACACTTTTCAAAAAAATTATCAAGTAAGGCATCTGATAGCAATGTTCAGTAGTTAAAATGCAGGAATGTAAATGTCTCTTAGATATTTAGTGCTATTGTAACAGTGATACCACAAGTGAGTTGCTTTAACAGACAGAAATTTACTCTTTCACAGTTTCAAAAATTCACACTTACTGCTGATGAGTTGGAACTAACTCAAAACTGACTTTCAGTTGGGTTTCCAAAGCTGTATATAGCACAGGAGGAGATTGTCCATCTTTCTTCCATTTGCCACTAAGGGATTTGAACCACCAGAGAGCCATGGCCTTTGGTTAGCAATGCAATTTCCTACAGAATATATCACCAGAGTTTTTGTCACAATATGAGAGCCTACAACCCCAAATTCATAGTGCCAGCTCCAGACAGAGGCTTTCTCTCTGTCAGATCTACAGGAAGGTTATTTATTTTCAATGTCTGTAGACATCGCACCCCTGGAAGATCTTTATACGCTTTAGTATCAATCTTCTCTTGGCTCTAGGAGGTTCACTGCACAGGGACTCAAGTCCAAAACACATGCTTTTTTTTCTGGCTATTCTTTCTTAATGGTAGTCTAGTCCTACTGGTATCTACTATTTTTTAAATATCTTTTACATTTCAAAAGAGATTGACTCAAAATATAATCTGATAGCATAGATTTTATTGTGTCTTACCAACACAAGTGCCTCTATTCCTGATTCATTAACATCATAGAGGTTAGCATTTACAATATTTAGAATAATTATATAACAAAATGGAAGATAACTGCATAATACTGACAATCATGACAGAGTTGATACATATTTTAAGGGTAAATAGGTACCCAAATCAACAGATATGATAACAGATTCTCTCTATATATGGAATTCTCTTTATCTCTGGAATTATTAGACATATATAGACTTGTATATATAAGATATACAAATATGTCTATATATTCCATAAATATATATAATTCCATATATATGTAAAATTCCATATATATACAAAATCCATATACTGTAGTCTTCAGTATGGATTGAGACTCAATATCAAGAAAAAAGATTCTCACCACTGGGCCAATTGGCAGCAGCATCATGGATGGTGAAGAGATTGAGATTTTTCACCGTTTTGGTTTGCTTGGATCCACAGTCAACACTCTTGGCACCAGCAGCCAGAAAATTAAAAGACGTATTGCGATGAGAAAGTCTTTGATTAGCGACCTCTCTAAAGTGTTGAAGTATAAGGAAGCCAATCTGGAGACTAAGGTGAGCCTGAGACATACCATGGTCTTTGCAATCAGTTGCTATGAATCAGCTGGACTAGGGATGATAGAAGGCGAATTGATGCCTTTGAGCTATGGTGTTGGAGAAGAGTATTGAACATACCATGGACTGCTAGGAAAACAAATAGGTATGCTCTGGAGAGGATGAAGCCGGGCTGCTCCTTGGAGGCAAGGATTCTGAAGCTTCGTCTGACATACTTTGGACATGTTACAAGGAGAAACCAGTCCTTGGAGAGGTATGTCATGCTTGGGAGGGTGGAGGGACAGTGCAGGAGAGGAAGACACTCGATGAGATGTATTGATTCAATTACTGGGGTAATGGGGATAGGTGTGTCAGAGATGGTGATTTTGGCACAGGATAAGGCAGAGTTTAGGGCTGTTGTGCATAGGGTCACTATGAGTCGCAAGCAACTTGACAGCACATAACAACAATAACATGATAGACATATATATATATATATATATATATATATATAAAGAGAGAGAGAGAGAGAGAGAGAAACAGATCTTCCCTTTTAAGAAACCTGCATGAGAATGAAAAAGTCTTTAATGCCTTTTCATAGTAATATGCCATTTTCTCACAAGATCTTTCTGAAATCATGATTACTATTGTCTTGCTTCTATGGACATATAGGTAATAGAACAAAGTGGTAAGAGAAATTTTCTTGATGTAGTTGCCTTTAATAAGTAATGATTCTTAGAGGAAGATCAGAAGGTTCACAACTGTGTATCTACATGACTATTCCAATTTACTTAATGAAACTGTAGTTAATAATGGTGGGCCATTTATCAGAGAAATTATGAGTCCTCAGGGGCAATAAGGAAATTGCTATTTGAAATGTAGGATTCAATGATGTTACAAATTCAGTAGTGGTCAGACTTTGTTCATTTGGGCTAAAATGAACAATTTGGAGTTAATTTCATTGACAAGATTGTAGATAATTGTCAGTGTATCTAGTTAATGAGATATTTAATAACAGGTTTTTTTATAAACTGCGCCCCCTAAAAAGATATGCTGAAGCCCTAAGTCCTAATACCTGTGAACATGATCTTGTTGGGAAATAGAGTTTGAAGATGAGGTCATACTAGAGTGAGGTGGACCCTAATATGATCTGAATTGTGTACTTATCAAAGAGGAGAGACACATGTTGTTGTTGTTGTTGTTGTTGATATGTGCCGTCGAGTCGCCTGCGACTCATAGCGACTCTATGTACAACAGCCCTAAACTCCGCTCTGTCCTGTGCCAATCGCACTATCTCTGACACTCCCATCCCAATTATCCCAGTCACTGAATCAATCCACCTCATAGAGGGCCTTCCTCTCCTGTGCCGTCCCTCCACCCTCCCAAGCACGATGTCCCTCTGTAAGGACCGGTCTCTCCTCACAACATGTCCAAAGTAAGTTAGATAGAGCCTCAGAATCCTTGCCTCCAAGGAGCCACCCGGTTTAACCCTCTCCAGGACAAATCCATTTGTTTTCCTAGCAGTCCATGGTATTCTCAATACTCTTCTCCAGCACCACAGCTCAAAGGCATTAATTCTCCTTCTATCCTCCTTGGTCATTGTCCAACTCTCTGATGCATAACAAGGGATTGGGAAGACCATGGCCTGTATCAGACCCACCTTAGTCTCCAGAGAGACACCACTGCTCTTCAGCACTTTGGAGAGGTCCCTAACAGCAGACTTTCCCATGGCAATGCGCCTTTTAATTTCCTGGCTGCTGGTGCCAAGACTGTTGACTATGGAGCCAAGCAAACTAAAGCTGTGTACAATCTCAATCTCTTCACCATCCATCCTGATGCTGCCAATTGGTCCAGTGGTGAGAATCTTTGTCTTCTTGACATTGAGCCTCAATCCATATTGCAGGCTGCAGTCCTTGACACTCTGCAGCAGGCGCTTCAGGTCCTCCTCAGTTTCAGCAAGCAGGGTTGTGTCATCCGCATAACGCAGATTGTTGATAAATCATCCACCAATCTTGACCCCACATTTCTCCTCATAGAGCCCAGCCTCCTGGATAATCTGTTCTGCATATAGGTTGAAAAGGTATGGAGATAGGATGCATCCCTGGCGTACGCCCTTTCCAATTTTGAACCATGCAGTGTTCCCTTGCTCTGCTCTGATGACTGCCTCTTGGTCCAAGTATAAGTTTCGCAATAGAACGATCAAGTGTTCTGGGATTCCCATTCTTCTCAGAGTCAGCCATAGTTTGTTATGATCTACACAGTCAAATGCCTTTGCATAGTCAATGAAACATAGATAGACATTCCTCTGGTATTCCCTGTTTTCGGCCAAGATCCATCTAACATCAGCTACAATATCTATAGTACCACGACCCCTTCTAAACCCAGCCTGGACTTCTGGTAGTTCTCTGTTGATGTGCTGTTAGAGATACACAGAAAGAAAGCAGGTAAAGACAGAGGTAGAATTTAGAGTTACTCTACACCTGCAAGTCAAAGGTTGTATGAAGCTACCAGAAACCAGGAGAGAAAAGATCTTTCTCTAGAGTCTTTTGAGAGAACACAATTTTGAAGATATTTTGAATTCATAGTTTATCCAAAAGAATGAAAAAGTGAATTTTTGTTGTAAATCACATAGGTAACTTTGTTGTAGCCACTCCACGAAATTAATAAAATTGGGAAACATGATCTTTAAGTATTAATTTATTATTAAAAATTAAATGAAGTCAGACCAGAAGACCTACCTCTCTCCTGTAGGGTCATATAGAAAAAGAGAAAGGAATATATAGAGAAGGCTGAGAATTAATAACTCAAACATCCTGACGGTAAGGAGAAAATACAGAGTACAAGTTAGACCACACAGGAGAGACTGAAGGTCCAGTGCAACCAACCTAAGTGAGGCACAGATCCTACAGAAAGAGAAGGAAATAAAGTGGAGAAGAAAAGTGAGGAGGAATTCCTACTTGTACTTCCATGGTGGCCACAGACAGATCAGCAATATCTTAGCTCCCCAATGCTAACAGGTGCCCACTTCAGTGAACTTCCATCTAGATAGGTAGACAGCAGGTCCCACAGAGTGTTCGTCTTCTTCCATAGTGAGCAGGCCAGCTCCATGTTAAGCCTGACAAGGAGATTCCTCAGAGCTTAATGAAGCTATTTCCAATTGTTATGGTATGAAGGAGACCTGCATGTGCAAAGGGTGTAAACTTGCTTATCTCTAGTCTCATAGACTATGACCAATGATGTAATAAGGCTTTGACTATCATAGTAAGTTTGGATTTACCTCACCCCTTCCAGCCACACTGTGCACCCACTCAACAGTGGATACTAACTAGCCAAGGGACTTTTGTAGCCAAAAGGAAAGGTGTATTATCACTCAAATTCAGTGAATGGTACAGTCTTATAAGCAGAGAGAACTTTTTGTTGTTGTTATTGAAACTCAAAGACTCCAAAATTCAGATAGCTGGTCCTGTGCTGAGTTCTCAAAGACTATAAATCCTGCCAAAAGTGATTTCTTGTCTGTTCATCACAGAGTGAATGGTGACTTCCAACCACGACACTTTGGGTTGGCTATGGGACTCCTAGTAACTAGCCCACCAGCATACCACAAAGGTACAGCAACATAAGGAATCACAGAATGGAAGAAATACTGTAATTTAAGAGAGTCAGGCATTTAGGAATTCACTGTCCCAGTGAATTCACTGAGTGTGTGGACAGAGAAGCAAAGACTCTTTTTGCCAAGGGATTGCTAGGAAAGACAGTAATTCATCAGCTCCTTCAGCAGGCCAGTTTCTGCGCTACCTGATTCATGGACCCCATGATATACTGGACTAGAGTGCCTACATATTTTATCAGAGCAAGGTTCAGCACATATCCCACCTTCTTAGCATTAGATATTAGCTATCACTAACCACTTCCCTCCCAACAAAAGCATTGCACAGACAATGAACAGATAATTATACAGATCCCTCATTAGGTATTACGTACATACCAGAATAAAGGAGGTTTAAAAAAAAGCTATAAAACAACCTCACCACAATGTCTCAGATGCCGCAGACAACATCAAATTCTAAAAACAAACAAACAAAAAACCCACAAAAGCATACTCAAAAAGAACCTGTCTCCTCCAAATAAATAAATAAAAGTCAAAACAGAGAGATTGTCGACCTCCTAGTAGAGGAAAGGCTAATAAAATTCTTTAAATGAAATTTAAGAAAAATGATAATCAAATATTTTCACCAAATGGAAGTACAATATGATGAACTAAAGGAGTCCATGAACAAAATTCTGAAAGAACTTTGAAAAGCAATGTAAGACAAAGCAGACAAAAACCAATAGAATATTAAAAACATAGAAAAACAGGAAACTGCAAACCAGAAAAAGAAGACCAACATTTCAGAAGCTGTCAACATGCTGGCGGAAAAGAAGAGTAGAACTGAAAAGATGGAACACAAATTCAGCTAAATAGAAGACAGGACCTTCAGCATTAACTTGCCAGAAGAAAAAGTAGAAATAAGAAGATGAGAGCATAAAGAAAGCTTAAGAATTAAGTGGGATATCATCAAAAGGAAGAATATGCAAGTAATTTAAATTCCAGAACAGAAAGAAGTAAAAAAGGTACGAAGAAAATTGTGAAAGAATTACTAGGAGAAAACTCCAGATATCATTAAAATGAGAAAATATACATTGAAGAAATTGAGAAAACCCAGGATAGACCCCAAGAGTAAAACATCTCGGCATATGGCAGTCAAATTCTCCAAAATCAAAGACAAGGAGAGAATTGTGAAAGCAACTCAAGAAAAATGAAGTGTTACCTATGAAGAAGAATAAATAAGACAAAATCCCAATTTCTTAGCAGAAATCATGTAAGCAGAGAGACAATGGGATGGCACATTCAAAACTCTGAAAGAAACAACTGCCAATCAAGAATTCTGTACCTCGCATTCATGAAATATGATGAAGAAGTCAGAACACTCTCAGGGGGGAAAAAAGCAGACACTAAAGGAATTTGTGAAAATAAGATCAACTTTGCAAGAATTACTAGAAACCCTTCACATAGAGACAGTAAAAAAAAAAATTTTAAAAGGATGGATTAAAGTAACCAGCAGCAACACAAAAATAATCCAATAAACTGGCAGCAGCCAAGTTTACCCTTTTAGAGTCACTTTGAATGTGGATAGTTTAAGTACACTAGTTAAGAGGAAAAGAGTAGCAGATTAAATTAAAAAATAAACAAATATCAATATGCTGCGTACAAGAGGAACACCTGAGAAATGAGGATTAAGATAGGCTGGAAGGTGGGAGGAAAGATACTAAGGCACTCAAACAAACAAAAAATGAGGGAGTGGCCAAAATTAATTTAGAATAAAATAGATATGAGGGTAAAAATTAGTATAAGAAACGAGTAAGGAAAGTGTAAATGCTTTAAGGCACACTAGAACAAGGGGGCATAACCTTAATTAATATCTATGTACCAAATTATTGATTTAAAAAATACACAAGACAAATATTAACAGACTTGTAGAAAGAATTAGGTGACACTACTATAGTTGTTGTTGTTGTTATCGTTAGTTGCTTTTAAGTTGAGTACAACTCTGAGTAACCCTATAAACAACAAATCTGAACCCTGCTCTATACTGTGTCATAAACACAATGTAATTGCATCA
The DNA here is from genome assembly GCF_000299155.1 of Elephantulus edwardii. Taxonomy (NCBI): domain Eukaryota; kingdom Metazoa; phylum Chordata; class Mammalia; order Macroscelidea; family Macroscelididae; genus Elephantulus; species Elephantulus edwardii. The sequence goes on along the minus strand of NW_006399758.1, from coordinate 3,449,669 downwards.
ATCCATCTGATGAAGGGTCATTTTCTTTTTCATCATCTCTCCACCTTCCCAAACATGATATCTCTCTCCAGTGAATAGCCACTAGTAGTAGGAGACTTCAATACACTACTCTCAGTCAAATATAGAACAAGCAGAAAGAAATTCAGCAGAAGTAGTACTAAGAGGTCCACTCATAGCAATAAGCATATACATCAAAAAAGGAAGAAAAAACTAAACCCAGTCACTTAACCTAATATCTACAACAAATGGGTGGGAGGAGACCAAATAAACACCACAACCTCTAGATAAAAGAAAAAGTTGAAGAGCAGAAAAGTATAAAATGGAAAATTGAAACTATCGACAAGACCAGGAGCTTATTCTTTGAGAGAGTAAAAAAAAAACCTGATAAACCATTGACAAACCAATCAAAGGAAATGAAAGAAAAGGCATAATTTAACAAGAAATGAAATGGTTGATGTCACAGTAGAACTAACTAAAATAAAAAGATAATAACAGAGTATTATGAAAAGCTATACTTGTTGCAGAGGGTCAAGGACTGCAGCCATCAGTATGGACTGAGGCTCAATGTCAAGAAGACAAAGATTCTCACCACTGGACCAATTGGTAGCATCAGGATGGATGGCGAAGAGATTGAGATTGTTTACAGCTTCAGTTTGCTCGGCTCCATGGTCAACACTCTTGGCACCAGCAGCCAGGAAATAAAAAAACGTATTGCGATGGGAAAGTCTGCTGTTAGGGACCTCTCTAAAGTACTGAAGAGCAACGTTGTCCCTCTGGAGACTAAGGTGTGCCTGATAAAGGCCATGGTCTTTGCAATCACTTGTTATGCATCTGAGAGTTGGAAAATGACTAGGGAGGACAGAAGGAGAATTGATGCCTTTGAGCTGTGGTGCTGGAGAAGAGTATTGAATGTACCGTGGACTGCCAAGAAAACAAACAGATTCATCCTGGAAGGGGTTAAAGCAAGCTGCTCCTTGGAGGCAAGGATTCTGGGGCTTCGTCTGAAATACTTTGGAGGAGGGACAGGTCCTTGGAGAGGGACATCATGCTTAGGAGGTTGGAGGGACAGCGCAAGAGGGGAAGACCCTCTATGAGATGGATTGATTCAGTGACTGGGGTAATCAGGATGGGTGTGTCAGAGGCAGTGCGATTGGCACAGGATAGAGCAGGGTTTAGGGCTGTTGTACATAGAGTATGAGTTGCAAACGACTCGACGGCACAAAGCAACAAACAACAACATACTGCAGTGGCAAGAAGTGCAGCAATCCCAGAGGCTACCTGTTGGAGGCCATGAGCTGCTCTGTAGAAGAAAGATGAGCAATCTCTTCCTGTGCAATTAACTGCCTCTGAAAATCCACCCAACAAACGACAATACTGCAATAAGTTTGGAAGTCTAGAAGAAATGGAAGCAGGAGTGGCATCCTCTTTTGAAATGGCTTGCCTCTGAAAACTCTGTGAACATGGAGAAATGACCAAAGTTATACAAGGGTTCAAGTCTTTTATTCATAGGGTAGCTATGAGTTATCTGTGACTCAATGGCACTTAACAATAACAGAGGAAATAGATAAATTCTTAGGAAACTGAAACCTTACCCAAACTGACACAGACTGAAGTAGAAAAATTGAACAGACTCATTTATAAAAGGAATTGAGCATGTCATTAAAAAAACTTGCAAAAAATTACATCAAAACAAAAAAAAGCTCTAGATCAAACAACTTCCCAGGCAAATTCTACTGAACATTTAGAGAAGAACTGTTATCAATCTTATTTGAATTATTTCAGAATATAGAAAAAGAAGGACTACTCCTAGACTCATTCTATGAAGGGCATTCAAAGATGGGCAATTTCTTCCTGTGCATCTGCAAGTACTCTTTACTGACCATGAAAACCAGCTGGAGGATCTAGTATGGGTCGGTTCTGACTCAACAGCATATAACAAAGCCAGGTAAAGGTAGTACCAAAAAGAAATTTATAGACCAATATCCCTCATGAAAATTCCTAGCCAACAACAGTTTATGAAAATACTAATTCATCATGATCAAGTGGGATTCATAATAGGCATGCAAAGATAGTTCAACACAAGTAGAACAATGTTTTTCTTCACATCAATAAAACATAAACAAGAATCACATGATCATCTCAAGTGATGCAGAAGGCTTTTGACAAAACCCAACAGTCTTTTCGGAAAGGAATGCTCACCAAAGTAGCAATAGAGGATAATTTCCTCATCCTAATTCAGAGTTTATACACTAAACCAATAGCCATCTCCATCCTGAATGGAGAGAGATTAAAGGCATTCTACTTTCAAACAGGGACCGGGTAAGAATGACCATTATCATAACTCCTATTCAGTAGCATATTAGAAGTCCTAGCTAGGGCAATAAAACAAGAAATGGAAATGAGAAGCATCCATATCAGCAAAAATGAGGCATCTGCATATTTTTATTTGCAAATTATTTGATAAGATAGTGTACACAGAAAACCACAAAGACTCAGTAAGAAAACTGTTAGACCTAGTAGACCAATTCAGTGGAGTGACAGAACAAAAGACTAATTTACAAAACTGAGTCACATTCACTACAGTAGCAAAGGGAACAGAGGAAAAGAAATAATAAAGACAATACCAATTATAACAGTCAATTACAAAATTAAATACTTAAAATAGGCATAAGCAGAGACACAAAAGAGCTATACGCAGAAAATTACAAAACACTACTAAAACAAACAAAAAAATGATCTAGATAAGTGGAAGAACCTATCATGTTCATGGATGGGAAGATTCAATATTCTGAAAATGACAATCCTACCAAAGCAATGTAAAAGTTCTACACAATCCTAGTACAGATATTGATATCATTCTTCAAAGATACAGAAAAAGCAATTTCTAACTTTATTTTGAAAGGAAAGCGACTTCGAATAAGCAAAACGCTACTGAAAAAGTAGAAGGCACCACACTATCTGATTTCAAAAACTACTACATAGTTGTAATAATAAAAATAGCATGGTACTGTACTGCAAGAGACATATA
>NW_006399758.1:3442169-3443461 GCF_000299155.1 Elephantulus edwardii | reverse complement strand
AGTGCGATTGGCACAGGACAGAGCGGAGTTTAGGGCTGTTGTACATAGGGTCGCTATGAGTCGCAGGCGATTCGACGGCACATAACAACAACAACAAACTATGCTCTCCAAGGGACCTATCCTGGGGACCTAGTTGTAGGAAGCTCTGCTGTAATCCCAAAGGCACAGGGTTTGAATCCACCAGAAGCTCCATGAGAGAAAGATGAGCAATCCCTTCCTATACAATTAACAGCCTTTGAAAACACCCCAAAGGGTCAACTATGAGTTGGTTCAAACTCAATGGTACACAACAACAACAATAATCTACTTTGTGTATTGACTTCCAAACATAATCAAGAATCTACAATCAGGAGAGGATAAACAGATTAATAGAACCTTCTAAAATCCAAATCTCTCTATGCATCGATCAACTTCTCCAACAGAGTAAAAACAAAGCCCATAGATTGAAGGAAAAAAATATCTGGCAATGGCATATCTGATAAGGTACTCACATATAAAATTTATTGAACACTATAGCACTTTGACAAGAAAAAGACAAATAATTCAGTTACAAAATGAAGAGAAGATATGAAAATATTCTTCATCAAAGAGAATATTCAGATGGCCCAGAACTGCATGAAGAATGCTCAAGGACCAGCTATTAGAGAGATGCAAACCAAGACAACATTAGAGTATAATATCACCCCAGCAATATTCAACACGACAGCAAACAATAAAAGTTGATGGTGCACTGCTGGTAGAATTATGAAATTGTGTAATCACTATGGAAGGCATCTGATTCTTCCCAAAAAGGTTGAAATTAGAAATACCATTTGATTTAGCTATTCTGCTGGGAATATGTTATTATTATGTCATTATTAAGTCAGAACTTACTCCTAACTGATCTTCTGGTGGATTTTCAAAAGCAGTTTATCACTTAGGAAAAGATTGTTCATTTTTCTCCCGTGGAGCAGCTGAAATCAGAACTGTAATGCAAACAGATGTATGCATAACCTTGTTTATTGCAGCATTATCAAAGAGATAAAAGCAACCTAAGTGCCAATCAACAAATGAATACAAAGAGAAACTGTAGAACATTCTCACTATGGATTGTTATACAGCACCGAAAACTCATGAAGAACTTGTGAAGCACCACTCAACATGAGTCTACAGTAAAATAACTCGGTTACAAAAGGACAAAAATTCTTTATAAGACCATTGTTACAAAAATAAGAGGGTTTCAGGGGGTAGGGGACAAATCAGGGAAGCGGAGTAGGAAAAGAATAGTTAGGTAATAAACACTGCATTGGAAT
>NW_006399758.1:3431086-3441973 GCF_000299155.1 Elephantulus edwardii | reverse complement strand
GTGAAAGGGAAATCAATTTGCTTGTAAGCTTCTATTCAAATGACAAAAAAAAAATAGGGGGAACCACTAATTATTTGTCAACTAATAGTAGATTCTGAGTCATGGTGAACACTTATACGTAAAGTAGAACTGTTGCATTGAAAGCTGTTGTGGCCTAACAGCAAGAAATTGCATTGCAATCCCAAAGGCACACAGTTTGAATCCACCTGCTCCATGGGAGAAGGATGGGCAGTCTCCTCCCATGCTATATTAACTGTCTCTGAAAATCCTCTAGATGGTTAGCTATGGGTTGGTTACAACTCTACGGCACACAGCAACAACACTGGAAACATCACCTAGACCTTTCCTTCAGTAATAGGAAGGATAGGTGGCAAAGGATAGGTTCAAATCTCCAACCTTTAGACTAATAGTAGAATGCAAAGTATTTGTTCCCCTTGTTATTGTTGTTATGTGCCATGGAGTTGATTCTAATTCCAATCTTATAGGACAATGTAGAAATTCTCCATTGTTGTTTTTGTTGTTATGAGCCATCAAGCCACCTGTGACTCATAGTGACCCAATGTACAAGAGCTCTGAATCTTACTCTCTCCCAAGCCAACTTCATTGTCTCTTGACACACCAGCCATCATTACCCCAGTCACAGAGTCAATCCATCTTATCCAGGGTCTTCCTCTCTTGTGCTGTCCCTCTACCCTCCCAAGCATGATGTCCCTTTCCAAGGACTGGTCCCTCCTTGCAGCATGCCCCCTACAGTTTCCTAAATGATAATATTTACAGAAGCAGGTCACTAAGTCTTTTTTCCCTATTTGTGGCTGGTTGGATTGTATGGTCAACATTTCCATTGCAGTTTAGCACCTAACCATTGTGCCACCATGACCTCTTCTGCACTACCAAAGTGTATCCTAAAATTATGGAGTCCTGAAAGGTTCTAGGTTGGCTTGTGACAGTGCGTGAATTAGAATTCTATTTAGAAGACAGAAAAATACAGAAATCATCATTGCTCCCAGGGCAGCAGTAGGCAGATGTGTGGGCTTTGGCAGAGAGTGTATGTGAGGTTTGGCTGGCATCTCCCAAAGGTCTTCCTTTAAACCTTAGGGCTGCCAGATGCTGAAATCTCTGATAAAAGTTCTGTTGTTAAAGTGCTTCTAGGCTTCCTGTCCACTGATGACAGTTTATCTGACACTCACTCCTCTATCTCTCAAAAAATTTCATGAGCTTCTAATTCTTATGTTACAACTTTGCTGCTTGAAATTTCTAAAGTGGTTTCTAGTATTTGCAGTGAAACTTTACTTATACATTAGATTATATGAGGTGAAAGTTGAGAGTAAGTACGTTCAAAATCAAGATCATAATTCTTGCAAGCAGCAGGGAGAATGAATTGTGAAAAGATGGGAAATAAATGTTCACTCTACCTTCACAGAAATCATATAGTCCTGTCATTGGGTACCATCAAATTGGTTTCTACACATGGTGATCCTATATACAATACAAAAAAAAAAATATTTCATGGTTCTTCATTATCCTCACAATCATTTCCATGTTTGAGTTCATTGTCAGAGCCATTGTATCAATCCACTTTGTTGTTCCCCCTGCCCCCCTCAATCTTATTTACCAAACATTATGGCCTTCTCCAGGGACCTTCCTGATAACACATTCAAAGTGAGATGAAGATTCATCCTCCTCATCTCTAAGGATCATTCTGTCTCTTGAGACAGATTGATTTGTTCTTCTGGCAATCCACTGTATATTTATTATTCTTCTGTATCATCGTTGTTTAAAGTATCCATTTTCATTATTCATTGTTCATATTTTTATTTTGTATGTCAAAGTGTCATCTTTGCTTTTGAACCCTTTAAAGAAAATTTTTGTAGCAGATTTGACCAATGCAAATAATCTGATTTATTTTTTAAAATTTTTATTTTTTATTTTAGGGAAAGTTCAGAAAGAGATTGGTTTGCATTCATTCATGCAAGTATATTTTCCTCCCTTGCTTTCCCTCAGTTCACCTTATAATGTACAAAAGGACAAATTATTTTATTTTTTGACCGCTGCTTACCTAGACGTTGATTGTAAATGTAAACAAAATCTTCCACAACTTCAATACAGTCTTTTAGTTTATTGGTCCAGTTGTGGTGATTTTTGTTTTCTGGATGTTGGGATGAAATGCATGCTAATCTTCGATCTTCGTCAGTAAGTTATTTAAATCTTCACTTTCAGCAAGTAGATATCGTCTGCATATCACAACTTGTTTGAATGTCACAGTTTGGTTTTGAGTCCTTCTTAAAACCTGATGACATATTTGCTCAACATGAAGATTAAACAAATATAATGAAAGGATACAGCCCTGTCACACCTTTCCTGACTCTAAGCACATGGCTTATATAACGATCCTTTTGTTTTGTTCCATGTGCAAATTCCACATGAACATTAGTAAATATTCTAAAATTCCTATCCTTTGCAATATTATCCACTATTAGTTTTGGCTCACACCATTGAATACTCTGAAATAGTCAATAAAATCAATTAGATATATATATCTTTCTAATTTCTCTGCTTTCAGTTAATACGCATTTGATTCAAATCAACCCTATAATACCTATTTGTATGCCCTTCAAAATATCCTTCTTCTTCGCTTCTTTTCTTCACCCTTCTCTTCATCAGCATGTTTAGCACTTAAGCATTTAGTAGTGACAGACATAAACACAATACTACCTCTTCATATGAAATGGCTTCATTCATCTAGGTGACAGGAGCCATCATTTTCATAAAAGGGTCTTTATAATCTATGTTGAATTTGAGAAAAATAAGTAAATGAGTCAAAGATTTTTCCCAAATAGACTTAGAAAAGATGCTGCAGTAGAAAAGATGCTGCAGTTGCAGCATGTAGCTGGCATGCTCCATCACCTGCTACTAGTGCCCTTTTGTTGCTGTTATGTACTATCAAGTTGAAACTGACTCACGGCTGACCCTCCACCAGGTTTTCAGAGACAGTAGATTGCACAGGAGAAGATTGTCCATCTTTCTCCTACAGAACACCTGGTGGATTCTAATCATGTGCCTTTGGGTTGGCAGCATAATTCCTTACTACTAAACTGTAGCACTCCTGTGGTGCTTTTCTAGAGCTAAAGAATTTCCTCTTCCATATTTTTACAACCTGATTTGCATCTCAAGACATCCCTTTCCTTCCACCTGAATCTCTTCTCCTTCCACACTCATTTGCCTGACACTTACAGCTTTCCTTAGATAACCTCATGTGTACCTAACTCATCAGATATCCGTAGGGTGTTAAACATAGGGTTGCACAATTCAATGGGTGGGTGGGGTGAAGGAAATGGGAAGGATCTTTTGTAAAAAACAATGTATTCAAACTTTGTAAATAAATCAAAATACATTTTCTTCAAAAATTTCTTTTTGTAAAATATATGGGGTTTTTTTTAAAAATATATGGGTTATTTTTGTTGCTGATTGCCTTCGACTCATAGGGATCCTATGTACAAAAGGCCTGAAGCCCCTCTACAACTACTAACATTTAGTAAAGTTCATAGAGTTTCATGGAGTTTCCAGAGACATGGGCTAGTAGTTTGCCATTAATTGCTTTTGTATACCATCAGGTCAATTGTGACTTATTTCAACTTTTTAATAGAAAACAAAACTGTCCTCATAGAGTTTTCTATGACTAAACCCCACAGAAGTAGATTGTCTTTTTTTCCCATGGGACTGTTGGTAGATTCAAACAGCCAGCCTTTCATATCAGTAGCTGAGATCCTCCAAGGCTCCTTATTAGTTAATTCTTGCTGTTATGTTGAAACCCATTCATAACTGACGTTCCAGTGGTTTTCAGAGGCACAAGAGCAGCAGGTAGATTTGAACCACCTGCTTTTTAGACGACTGTGCAACTCCTTACCACGATGCCATAACAACTCCCTATTTCTAGGCACCATAAATGAGTTAACTACTGCTTAGGTAACGCACTGTTTGATTTATTTTTTTATTTGATGTTTACTCTGTTTGTTCTTGGCAGATGGGTTAGTTTTTCTGAAAATCTGCATCTCTGTGTTTAAATGAGGCAGTACCCTGACCCTGAGCTCTACTCTCCTCCTCACTTTGATCAATTGATTTCGCATTCTCAAACTGTGGTTTTAAGGACCAAAACCACTTTCTCTAGTATTATCTCTTTCCCCATAATCATTAAGTACTTATCACATCTAAATATTAATTTCTTAATTGTACAACCCTCTACAGTTGTGTGTGCATGCTAATTCCAAAAACGTGGTCATTTGCTATTTTAATTTTCCCCAGTGACTTCTATCAGGATGGAAGATGCTAATCCTATTGAGAGAAATGAAAGTACATTCTTGAAGATCAAGTGATCAAGTGCAGTCTGCAGGCAGCAGTAGTGGGTGGGAGTGAGAGGGTCAGGAGGCTACAGAAGATAAGATCCTCACGGACAAGAACCTATACAATGAGCATCCACCAGACATATCCAACTGTGTGGGGATTTTTAAAAATTTTAACTCGCAATGTGACTTCAGCATGCTGAAACAATGTCTGCTCAATGCCAAAAACCTCCAGATGGAAAGTGGAGAACTCAGTCATCACCACATGCTTCATCTGCACTGATGTCTTCCAGCCAGCACAGATCTCTGGGGCCTGGAAGAGTTACCAGGCAATAAGCCAGAGGGGAGAAATATCGCCAATATATGTTTAAATTAAATTAGTTAACATTTATATAACTCTTTGCATCACATAAGGAACTTCAATCAAATATAGTGTGTCTCGTTTAATCTGAACAATCACCATCTAAGTTAGGTGTTTTTATTTGCTGCCTTTTGAAGAGGAGAATCTGACACATCTAGTAAAGACCTGAACCTTGGTCCTCTCAGGAAATCAACAATAGTGACTGAAAGCTTACTATGTGCCAGGGACTCTGACACCTGTGAAACATATCTTTCTACTGTAAGTGATGTCTTCCTCATGGACATGTTACAGAAAGGAAAGGGAAATGTGAATTATTCCACCTGTGTGATATATATTGATGTTCTGATAAATACTTGATTTTCATTGTACATACAGGAATGAATGGTATCTCCCTGAATGCAGTAGATTTTTTTTTTCAGTAAGGCCCCTTACTGCAAACAGGAGCCCAGACAGGCTTTGCATACCTTCTTGGACTATCCACACCTAACAAGGCATATGCTTCAGTGAAGACAGCCAATAATAATCCAATATGTTTCTAAGATTCACAAGATGACAATGTGGGGCAACTTGCCAATTTTACAATCCTGAAAATTACTCTAAGTAATAGGCCTAGTTTAATGGTAGGCAGTCCCCGGGTGAGAATTCTAAGTGTTTGCTTGTTTCTAGAGCAATCTAGATCAACTCAGGTCTATTTGTACTTTCTTTCACCACCAAATGTAATACATCACTTAGGTCTCCACCTTGGCCACAAATGTCCCCCCTAGAGTGACTCAATTTGAAGGACAAAAAGATACACAAGAAATACAATGCTGATTTGAATTGCCTGAGTCTGCAGGTTGAAAGGGTTCCTGGGTGGCAGCAGTCAAGATGCTCCGCTGCTGGCCAAAGGGCTGACGGCTGAAACCCACTAAAAGGTGCCCATCCTGGAGACCTACCACCAAAAAAAAAAATCAGTCTTTGAGAACAGATGAAGTACAGTTACGCAGTATCACCATGAATCATAATCAACTCCATAGCAATGCTTTCCTTTTGATTCTTTAATTTTTTGTTTTGTTCTGGAGTGAGAAGAAAAAAAAGCAAATTTCTTTTCAGAGAATAGAGGAAAGTAATATTAGATAACAGGCAGGCTCCACAGCCATGCAAGCAAGTTCCATGGCAACTAGGAAATAAAATGCATGGATTGTGAAGGATGTAGTCACTTCGGCCTGTGTAGAGGGAATTCGATTTCCTCAATGCCAAATCTCATATGCAGAAATGAGAGATTTTTCTAGAATCTCAGTCACTGTTAAGCAATTGTTGTTAGCAATTGTAGGAACTGACTCATAGCTGACCCTCTAGTGGGTTTTCAGAGCAGTAAATCACACAGAAGATTGCCCATCTTTCTCATATTGGGCAGCTGGTGGATTCAGACCACGTTCCTTCGGGCTGCCAATGCAACTCCTTACCATTAGTTTTGCGTTTTCCCACTGTAAGATTTTTTTTTTCAATGTCAACAAAAATCCAAAAATGTCTCTTATACTTCTCCAGCATGGACTTCCAAAGTCCACCTATTCAACAGGTCCAAAAAGAAGACTGTAAGTTGCAACTAAGCTGTCAGATTGGAGAGTGATTATGTACTTACTAAATTTCACACTCTATAATAAAATCGGAAATTAAACTCATGCTCTAGTTACACAGATGATCAGAGTTTTTTATGTCCAATGTAAGACAAATTATGCATGTGTTAGAATTCCAAAGTTTTACATAATTATGCACATGCCCTAAGTACTCTCCACCCTCCATAGAATATTTTCCAAATTTCCATGGCAAACATAATCATCATCTTTTCATAATTAAAAAATGCTTTGAACCAGGAGTCAGCAAACTGAGGTCTAGAGACCAAATACAGCCTGAACCTGTTTTTGTATGCTTTGTGTTTTGTGTTTTAATAGTGTGAAACAACTTTAAAAGAAATAAAAACAAAGATAAATATGCCAGAGAGTATGCCCTGTTATTTTAGGACTCTGTTGTTGTTATTATTTGCCATTGAATTAACCACAACATATAGTGACTCTGTGAACAATGAGCTGAATTCTGCCCAATCTTGCACCATACACACTCTCTCTGATGTGCTTGAGCCCATTGTTACAGTCACTGTGTCAAATGATCTTATTAAGGGTTTTCCCATCTTTCCCTGATCCTCCACTTTTCTAAGCATGATGTCCTTTCCCAAGGACTGCCCTCTTATATCAACATGCACAAAACATGTGAGGTAATGTCTCATCAACTTTGCTTCCAAAAAGCACCCTGGTTGTACTTTCTCTTCTTTTTTATTCTTCTGACAGTCCTGGGATATTCAGTTCTCTTCTCCAGCGCCATAACTCAAAGGCATTGATTCTTCTCCTGCCATCCTTAGTCATTGTTTCAGAAACATAGCAATTAAATGAAAAGACCATAGCTTGAATAAGGCACATCTTAGTTATTAAAGAGACTTGCTTGCCCCCTAGTACTTTAGAGAAGTCCTTGACAGCAGATTTTCCCAATGCAACAAGTCTTGATTGTTTCACAGGAAGATGAAATTGTTGACAACTTCAATCTTCTATCTATCATGATGTTGCCTCTTGGCCAAGTGGTGAAGATTTCTGTCCTCTTGATGTTAACATGTAATTCATATTGAAGGTTGTAGTCTTTAACGTTTGCTGCACTGACAACCCAAAAGAACACAATTCAAATCCACCAGGTATTTTGTGAGAGAAAGTTGGGCAATCTCCTTTTGTATACTTTAAAGCCTCTGAAAACTCACTAGAGGGTCAGTTAAGAGTCACTTATGACTCACCAGCACTGAACAACAACTTTAGAAATCTAGCCCTACTGTAATAGAAATACGACACAAAAAAGACTTCTACACAGAGAAATTTATTTTCTCACAGTTTTTTGTTTTTGTTAGTTGAGTACCACCCATATACAACAGATCTTAACTCTGTTCTATCCTGTACCATTCTCACAATCTCTGACCCATTGCCACAGTCATTGTGTCAACATACCTGGCTGAGAGTCTTCCTCTCTTTTGCCAACCCTCCACCATCCCAAGCATGATGATATTCTTCTCCAGGGAATATCCTCTCCTAGCAACATGTCCAGGGAGGTTTGGTGGCTTTTGCTGCAATCCTGGAAGCACGCAGTTTGAATCCACCAGTTGCTCTGTGGGAGAAGAATGAGTGATTTCCTTCAGTGTTTTTAACTGCCTCTGAAAACCTGCTGGAACAACAGTTCCAACTCGATGGTACAAAACAACAATACAAGCAACATACCCAAGTACAACATACAAGCAAGTACCTGTGATGAAACTTCAACATCTTTGCCTCCAAGGAACACTCTGGTTGCACCTTTTCCAAGATAAATTTCTTTGTTCTTTTGGCAGTCGTGAGATATTCAGCACTCTTCTCCAACACCACAGTTCAAAGGAATCAATTCTTCTGTCACACTTAGTCATCAAATTGAAATCATTACTCCTTGATAGTTTGGTGAGGTCCCTGACTACAGTCTATCCCAGTTCAATAAATACCCTTATCTGATTGCTGGTAGCAAGTGTATTGAATGTAGATCCAAGTAAGACTAAGTCATTGACAGTCTCCATCTTTTCTCTGTCATGGTGTTACCTATTGATCCAGTGGCAAGAAATTTTATTTTCTTGACATGGAGATGCAATACAGACTGACGGCTGCAATGTTTAACCATCTGCAGCAAGTGCTTCCAGTTCTTCTCACTTTCCACAAGCAAGATTGTATTATCCACATAATGAAAATAATTAGTCTTCCACTAATCTTGATGACACATTCTTCTTCACAGAGTATGGCTGATCGAATAATTTACTCAGTATACAGATTAAATAGATATGGAGAAAGGATGCAACTCTGATGCACACCTTTCCTACTCTTAAACCATGCAGTGTTTTCTCACTCTGTTTGCACAACAGCCTCCAGGTCTATGTATAGGTTTCACATGAGCACAATTAAGTGTTCTGGGATTCCCACTCTTCTCAATGTTAGCCATAATTTGTTATGATCCACACAGTCAAATGTCTTGCATAGTCAATAAAGTATAAATAGACATTCTTCTTGTATTCTTTGCTCTTAGCCAGGATCCATCTTCCATCACCAATGTTATCCCAGGTGCCAGACTCTCTTCTAAATCCAGTTTGAATGTTTGGTAGTTCTCTGTCCATGAACTGTTCTAGCCATTGTTTTTTAAATAATTCTCAGCAGCATTTTGCTTGCATGTGATGTTAATGATATTCTTCAATAGTTTACACATTCTGTTGGATCATTTTTCTTGGGAATGGGAATATGGATCTCTTCCAGTCAGTTGTCAAGGCAGATATCCTCCAAATTTCCTAGCATAAACTGGTGAGCATGTCAAAGGCTGCCTCTGCCATTTGAAACATGTCAACTGTTATTCCATCACGTCAATTAACCCCATTCCTGGAGGCTGATTTCTTGCAAATGCCTTTAGTGAAGCTTGAATTTCTCCCTTCATTACTAATGGCTCTTGACCACATGGTACTTTCTGAAACATTTCAGAGTTGGCCAATTATTTTTGGTAGAGTGACTCTGTATTCCCTCCTTCTTCTTTTTTTCCCCATGGCATTCCTAAGTATTACAACTCAAGGCTTGAATTTGTTTTCAAGTTTGTTTTTCATTTCAGCTTGAGAAATGCTGAACAAGTTCTTCCCTTTTTATTCTCAAATTCTAGGTCTTTGCACATCCCATTATGATAGGTTTTTTTTGTTTTCTCTCCCCCTAGCTGCCCTTTGAAATCTTCTGTTCAGCTCTTTTATTTCATCATATTTTTGCTTTGTTTTGGCTTCTTTCCTCTCCATTGTAATTTTCAGGATCTCTTCTGACATGCATTTTGTTGTTTGTGTGGAAGTTTTGTTCCCCTTTGTCTTTTTAGTGATCTGTTGCTCTCTTCACAGATGATATTCTTAATGTCGTCATATAACTAATTATCAATGCTTCAAACCTATTCTTATGATGATTTTTTAATTCGGGAGGAGTACACTGAAGATCATATTTAAGGGTCTAAAAAAAAGGAAATAAACCAAATGTTACAATTGAGTCAGAACCGACTTATAGCTGATTCTCTAGCAGTAAACCACATGGGAAGATTGCCATCTTTGACCTTAGGAACAACAAGTGCGTTCAAACTTTTTGTCTTTAGCTTGGCAGATCAATTCCCTATCTACTGAGCCAGCAGAGCTCCCTTTAGAAGGCCATAGGTGTGAATTCAGGGCATTTGCACTAGAAGAAAGCTGTCTTTGAGAGAAGGTCTTTGACTCCTTGGTTCCTTATATATGGCATGTATTTTCCTTAATCTACTTTTCTGTATCTCAAAAGATATCGACTTTAAACAATGCTAGAACTACTTCATTAACATAAAAAGAAGAACCTCATTCCATAATCGTAACTGTTAGTCCACTGCGATCATGTCATTTCCAACACTTAACCACCCAGTGGACAGGGAAGAACCACTTGATGGGTTTCCAAGGGTGGAAATCTTTACAGATGCAGACTGTTACATCTTTCTCCCATAAAGAAGCTGATGGATTCAAATCACCTAACTTTCAACTAGCAGCTGAGTGCCTAACGACTGCACCCACAGGACTCCAAAGAATTAGTAGTTAGGATTTAGGACACACTTGTAGGAGAGTGTAGAGTTCAATCCGTAACACCTGCAGAGACTTAAATGTTTACTCTCTAGCCTTCTTTAAAAAAACTTGGTGGTCTCATTTAAATGATGGATAACATGTGCAACAATAAATGAATGGAAATCCAAAGTCTCTGTAAACTTGTTACAATCAAGGATGCTCTTGGCAGAATAGTAAATGATGCAGGAAGTATTAAAAGAAGATGGAAAGAATATACTGAATCACTATATCGAAAGGAATTGGCACGAAACAACATATGAGCAAGAACCTATGGTGATGAAAGAAGCTCAGGCTACTTTGAGGGAAATGGCAAAAAATAAGCCCCCAGGAATAGATGGTATACCAATTGACATATTTCAGCTAACAGATGCTGCCCTGGACGAGCTCACCAAGTTGTTCCAAGAAACTTGGAGAACAACCACTTGTCCAAATGCCTGGAAGAGATCTATACTTGTTCCCATCCCAAAGAAAGGTGACCCAACAGAGTGTGGAAACAATAGAAC
>NW_006399758.1:3425669-3430011 GCF_000299155.1 Elephantulus edwardii | reverse complement strand
CAGGAGGGGAAGGCCCTCTATGAGGTATATTGATTCAGTGACTGGAGTAAACAGAATGGGAGTGTCAGAGACAGTGTGACTGGCACAGGACAGAGCAGAATTTAGGGTCACTATGAGTTGCAAGCAACTCTACGACACAAAACAACAACAACAATGAAAGTGAATGGCAATGAAAGTGAAAGACAATGGTAGTTTGGTGGTAGAATTCTCACTTTCCATTCAAGAGACATGTTCATCCGGCGCTGCCCAGGCTGGGTATTTCCAGCAGACCTCACCTCCACTCCCCCCTGCAGAGGCATGCGAATACCTAAAAAAAAAAAAAGAGAGACATGTTCAGTTACTGGCCAGTGCATCTCAGGTTGTTTGTTTCTAGAATGCTGGTTTTTCAAACTAATAAAAACTAGTCTGGCGATCTAGATATGAAGATAGCCAATAAAAGCCCTGTGGATCTGAACTGCAACTGATGGTGGGGAAGGCACAGGAATGGGTCTTGTAAAGTTGTGCCACATACTTGGCCTCAGGGATGGAGGAATGACATTAACAATTAATGATGATTCTAGAGAAGTGAGAGGATACAATGGAGGTACAACCTCTACATCTTGTTCTCCTCCTTTATCTCCTAGGGGAAGACTTAAAGTGTGGTTTGGAAGCAAGGATTATGAAGCTTCATCTGACCTACTTTGGACATGTTACAAGGAAGGACCAGTCCTTGGAGAGGGACATCATGCTTGGGAGAGTGGAGTAATAGTGCAAGAGAGGAAGACCTTCAATGAGATGGAGTGATTCAGTGACGGGGGTTATGGGGGCTAGGTGTGTCAGAGACAATAAGATTGGCACTGGATAGAGCATGTTTTAGGACTGTTGTACACAGGGATGGTATGAGTCCCAGGTCACTCAATAGCACATAACAGCAACAGTGAAATATGCATAGTAAGAAGCAGACCTGTTAACAATATAAAATTACATGAGGGGAAAAACAACAACCCTGGAATGGAATGGAATGGAATGGAATGGAACAGAACGGAACGGAATGGAATGGAATGAAAATCACATACTGTTTGTTGTTATGTGCTGTCAAATCACTTGCGACTCATAGTGACTCATACAACAGCTCCAAACCCAGTTCTATCCTGAGCTACCTTATTGACTCAGATGCACCTACCCCTATTACCCCAGTCACCAAGTCAATCCATTTTATTAATCAATCATTTTATCTCTTATTCTGTTATCTTATCATTTTATCTCTTAC
This sequence comes from Elephantulus edwardii, assembly GCF_000299155.1. Lineage (NCBI taxonomy): Eukaryota > Metazoa > Chordata > Mammalia > Macroscelidea > Macroscelididae > Elephantulus > Elephantulus edwardii. The sequence goes on along the minus strand of NW_006399758.1, from coordinate 3,428,762 downwards.
ACTGTCCCTCCACCCTCATAAGCATAACGTCCCTCTCCAAGGAGTAATCCCTCCTTGCAACATGCCCAAAGTGTCAGACAGAAGTTCAAAATCCTAGCCTCCAAGGAGCAGCCTGGCTTCACCCTCTCCAGGATGAACCTGTTCATTTTCTTAGCAGTCCATGGTATATTCAATACTCTTTTCCAGCACCACAGCTCAAAGACATCAATTCTCCTTCTATCATCCCTAGTCATTCATTGTCCAGCTCTCTGACACATAGCAAGTAATTGCAAAAACTATGGCCTGGATCAGGCGCACCTTAGTCTCCAGACTGATGCTGGTCCTCTTCAGTACTCTAGAGATGTCACTGACAGCAGACTTTCCCAATGCAATTAATCTTTTGATTTCCTGGCTACTGGTACCAAGAATATTGATTGTGGAGTCAACTAAAGCTGTCAACAATCTCAATCTCTTCACCATCTATTATAATGCTGCCAATCAGCACAGTGGTGAGAATCTTTGTCTTCCTGAAGTTGAGCTTTAATCTATATTGAAGACTGCAGTCCTTGACCTTCTGCAGCAAGTGCTTCAGATTCTCTTCAGTTTCAGCAAGCAAAGTTGTGTCATCTGCATAACGCAGATTGTTGATGAGCCTTCCCCAAATCCTGATGCCTCACTCCTCCTCTTAGAGCCCAGCCTCCTGAATGATCTGTTCTGCATATAGATTGAAAAAGTATGGAAATAGGACTCATCCCTGGTATACACCCTTCCCAATTTTAAATCATGCATTATTTCCTTGCTTTGTTTTGATAATTGCCTCTGGTCCAAGTATAGGTTTTGTATAAGCAAAAGCAAGTGTTCTGGGATTCCCATTCTTCTAAGAGTTAGCCACAGTTTGTATAGTCAATAAAACACAGATAGACATTCCTCTGGTACTCTCTGCTTTCAACCAAAATCCATCTAACATTATCCCTAGTGCCACAACCTCTTCTAAACCCAGCCTAACCCATCTGGCATTTCTCTGTTGATGTGCTGGCCCACTTGTTTTGGGATAAGTTTTAGTAGAATCTTGTTGCGTGTGATATTAATGATATTATTCAATAATTTCCACACTGTCGGGTCACTTTTCTTTAGAACAGGAACAAATATGGATATTTTCCAGTCAGTTGGCCAGGTGGTTGTCCTCCAAATTTCTTGCCACAACTTGGTGAGCACATTCAGGACAGCATCTCTTTGTTAAAATATATCAAGTAGTATGCCATCAATTCCTGGGGCATTGTTTTTTACCAATTCTTTCAGAATTTAACATTAACTTCTTCCTTCATTACCACAGGCTCTTGTTCATATGTTGTTTCCTGAAATTCTTCTGTGTCAGCCAATTATTTTTGGTACAGTGACAGTATAATCCTTCCATATTCTTTTAAATGTTTCCTGAATCATTTAATATTCTGCCCAAAGCATCTTTAAGTATTGTAACTCGAGTCTTGAATTTGCTTTTCAGTTCCTTCAGCTTAAGAAATGCCAAGTGAATCCAGACATTTTGATTTTCTGGCTCCAGCTCTTTGCACATTAATTATAATACTTTGCTTTGTCTTCCTGCACTGCCTTTTGAAATCTTCTGTTCAGCTCCTTAATTTCTTGACTTCTTCCTTTTGCTTTGGCTTCTCAGAGTTCTAGTGCAATATTAAGAGTCTCATCTGATATCCTTCTGGATGATCCTTTCTTCCTCCTCTGTCTTTGTAATGACCTTTTGCATTCTTCATGAATAATATTTTTTATGTACTCCAACAGTTCATCTGGTCTTGCTCATTAGTGTTCAAGGTCTCAAATCTGTTCCTGAGTTGATTTTTAAATTCAAGTGGGATAGACTCAAGGTCAAATTTTGGTTCCTGTGAATTTAACCTCCTTTAACTTCAACTTGAACTTGCCTATTAGTAGTTGAGTTCCAAAATCAGCACCTGGCCTAGTTTACACAGCTGATATTGAGCTTCTACAGCAATTCTTTCCACACATGTAGTAGATCTGATTCCTATGCATACCATCAGAAGAAATCCAGGTGTATAGTCTGCATTTATATTTCTTATAATAAGGATTTGCAATGAATAGCTCATTGATGATAAAAATGATCTTTGTAGAACTATATAAATTAAATATTTATACCCAGAATATTCAAGTCATTTTCAGCTAAACACAATCACAAGGTGATAGTGGTAGCTTAAATGTTGCAGCTCTTTAGGAATTCTGGCCTGGAACCTAGCAACCAGGCATTTCAGTCATTTAGCAAATATTCACAAGTACTAGAGGAACATCGCAACAGCCAACCCTGGCCAAGATGGCTGCTTCCTTATCCCACCAGCTCCCTTGCCATCTACTCACTCGTCTCCTCTCATGGAGACTGAATGTGCATCAGAGCAGAACTGTTGTCATTGTTGCTATTTGATGCTGTTGAGTTGGTTCTGAGTCAGAACAACACCATATACAATACAATGAAACTCTGCCCAGATCTGTGGCATCTTCAAAATCATTGCTATTTTTGAGCTTATTGCAGTCGCTGTGTCGTTTCATTTCCTTGAAGGTCTTCCTCTTTTTTGCTGACTTTCTCTTTCATAAAGCACAATGTCCTTCACAGGCAACTGGTTTCTGCTGATAACTGCCGAAAGTATGAAAGACTGTGTTGTTAAATGTTGACCAATTCTTTTTGGTACAGTGATGCTGTGTATTCCTTCCACCTGTTTCCGATGCTTCCTGTGTCAATCAATATTTTGCCCATAAAATCCTTCAGTATTGCAACTCATGGTTTGGTTTCTTTATTTCTTTCAGTGTGAGAAATGCGAACTGTGTTCTTTCCTTTTGGTTTATAACTCCAAGTTTTTAAATTTTCCATATCTCCTTTATCTTTTCAAGCTGCCCTCTGAAGTCTTCTTTTTAACTCTTTTTTGCACTGTCATTTATATAATTTGCTTTAGGTATTCTACATTCAGAGCAAGCTCCAGAGGTTTTCTGACATCCAATGTGTTATTTTACTTCTTTCTGTGCCTTTTATGACATTTTCCCTTTCTTTTTTTTTTAAATTAAATTTCATTAATTTTAATGAACATTTACAGAGATTTTGGG
>NW_006399758.1:3408696-3423471 GCF_000299155.1 Elephantulus edwardii | reverse complement strand
TTTCTCCACAACCTCGCCAGCATTTGTTGCTTGCTGTTCTGTTAAATTTTGCTATTTTGACTGGGGTGAGATGATATCTCATAGTTGTTTTGACATTTTCCCTTTCTCAAGTGTTATGTCTTTGATGTCATTCCACAGCTCATCTGGTCTTCTGTTATTAGTGTTCAATGTGTCTAAGCTCTCCTCAAGACTGTCTCTAAATGCAGGTGGGACTCATTCAAGTTTGTGTTCTGGGGTTTTTTTTGTGGACTCATTTTCTATTAAGGTTAACTTGAACTTGCTTATGAGTCATTAATTGTCTGTTTCAAAGTCAGCCTCTGGCCTTGTTCTGACAGATAATATTAGACTTTTCATAGTCCCTATAAATAGATGTAGTCAATTTGATTCCTTTACCTTCTATCCAAGTAGCTCTACATGTATAGTCACATCTATGTTGCTGGTGGGAAAGTATCTCTACTGGTTTAGTTATTGCACTTGTAAAATTTGGGACCACATAATCTCTGGTAATGTTTCACCACGGCAGCATTTTCCAACTACTAATCCTTCTTCAATGTTACCAATTTTCACATTCCATTCATCAGTAATTACTAGAAAATCTTGGTTTCATGTTTGGTAATTTCAGACAGCAGAAGTTGGTAAAAATCTTCAATCTCTTCATCATTAACATTACTGATTGCTGCATGAATTTTAATAACTGTCTTATAATAATTGTTGTGTATCATCAAGTCAGAATCAACTCTGAGCTGATCCTCCCATTGGTTTTTAGAGAGTAAGTGACACATGAGGAGATTTCACATTTTCTCTCACAGATAATATGGTAGATTAGAAACATGTCCCCTTGGATTAGCAGTGTAACTCCTCATCACTAAACCATCAGAGATTCCTAAGAGCCACATTAATAAATAAACTCTTATGTTAGGCATGTGGACAGATATTACACAATCACTGGCCGCATTATACTTCAGGATATTGTTGTTGCTGTTGTTAAGTACTGTCAAGTTGCCTGCTACTCTTAGTAATGCGACCCCTCATAGTGACCCTATGTACATCAGCTCTGAAGCCTGCCCTATCCTGAGCCAGTCTCACTGATTCTAACACACCTACTCCCATTGCTGCAGTCACTGAATCAATCCACCTCATCCGAGGTCTTCCTCTCCTGTGCTGTCCCTCCACCCTTCCAAGCATGATATCCTTCTCCAAGTACTGGCCATGTGCTCAAAGTATGTGAGATGGATCTTCGAAATCCTAGCCTCCAAGGAGAAACTTGATTTCACACTCTCCACAACAAAAGAGAATTGAATATACCATGGGCTGCTAAGAAAACAAACAGGTTTGTCCTGAAGAGGGTGAAGCCAGCTGCTCCTTGGAGGCAAGAATTCTGAAGCTTCGTCTGACATACTTTGGACATGTTGCAAGGAGGGACTGTTAACTGAATGTTTAGTGGTTTGAATCCATCTTTTTCCCTGGGAGGAAGATGAAGTATTCTGTTCATGTTAAGTTTTATATTTTCAGGAACTCAAATGAGGGTTTTCATTGGTCAGAATCTTCTCAGCAGCAGTTGAGTTTGGCTACGTTAAGAGCTGGTTCTTCTCCAGTTGTATTTTGAGTGTTTTCTAACAAAAGGAACTCATCTTCTTGACTACATTAAACAAGGTTATACTTTTATTCATAAGATTTTCACTAGCCATTTTTTGTAAATTATTATTAAATTTTATTCATTTTAATGAACATTTACAGAGATTTTGGGTTTTCATTCATTCATTGTTGCACTGTTTTCTCTACCCTCCTCCCCAGTTCATTCTTCTCCCCCCACCCCCGAATGTCTGTTTTAATTGTCCAATTGCCACAGTGCTTGTCAAAGCCAGTTCTGATTAATCTCCTTTGTCAGTGTGTCCTTTGCCATTCCCTATCACTCCTCCCTGAGAGAGACTTCACCCTGATTCATAAGGAAAAGGGGATGGTAGATCTCCAGATCCTTCTTCCTCTTCTCTCTTGGTCTGGAAGGTATTAAAATCCATTCACCATGGATGATCTTACTGGTCCTTGAAATGCCAATGGTTTAATTTCCGGCATCCCAGCACATGAAAACCTCCGGAGTACAGCAAACTGAGGTAAGTGGCAGGAGTAGAACTGTACCCCAGAAGATTTTGATTGCTAATTTTTTGGAAGTAGATTGTCAAGTTTTTCTTCTCAAGTACCTCTGGATAGACTTAAGCCTCCTAACTTTCAATTAGCAACTGAGTACATTAATCATTTGCACTATCCAGGGACTCCTGCTTCCTTTTACCAGATCACATTCTTATGTGCCAATTCTCTTCCCCCACCTGTGAAGACAAGCCATTTCTAGGGTCTTCCTTGTAGGATAAGACTGACAAGCTATGATTGCATTTAGCTCTGACAAGGACATTAGCCAGAAGCACAACCTCCTGTCATCATTTCATTTCAAAAGCACAGCACAGTATATTGCTGTGGCATTGCTTCAAAACATATTACCTCATCAATTCATCTCTGGAAAAGTCAAAATAGTGGAGGCAGTCTATTTTGCCAACATTTTGAATCAAAGCTGTTTTGACTTCTTCAGGCACCAGAAAGCAGTGTTACTTAATGAGCTACATCCTCTCCCAGACACAATGCAGCTTTGGGGGGGTTCACATTGTATTTGTTCTCTTATTCATTTATTCAGCTAATACTAATTGAGTGTGTACTGGTTGGCAGAGACTCCTCAGCTCTAGACACGGGAGTGATCAAAATACAATCCCTGGACACGAATCTAGGATAAGAAACAGAACAGGAAGTAAGTGCTGTAGAGGCAGCATGCTAAGTATTTAAGTACTGTCACAGAAAAAGTTTTATGTTCCTGAAAGCTTAAGAAAGCTCTTAACCTAGACGTACACAGGCAAGAAGTCCAGAAAGGCTTATTGCTTCAGATGTTCAAGTCTAGACTGAACCCTAAAGAATGGGAGTTGGACAGTGTGACTGACCTTGCATCAGTATCAGTATACTCCGGATCTCTGGAGAGGAGTGAAGGAGTGGGAAAAGGGAAGCCTGGAATGACACAGCTTGTGGTAGTAAACAGCCCCAAAACAGCCAAGCCTGGACACTCATTTATCTGTTGATGATAAATGAAGTGGGTCATTGTGTGTTCTTATCTCAAGAGACTAGTTTTTAGGGTAGAAACACAAAGGCTAAAACAAAAGTGAGTTTTGGGATAGTATGCATTTCTCCACATTATTCAAAGACAACTTCTACCTTAGCTTATTTAAAGGAAATATACCAAAGTAAGTCTCTTTATAAGTCAGAAATTTGTTTCCTTATAGCTCAGGGGGCTAAAAATCCACATCTCATCTTGGCCATGATAATTCCTTTTTGATAGTCCCAGTATTCCTTGGCTCCTCGGTTTATAGATGATCCTCCCCTGATATTTGTCTTCACCTCCACGTCCCCCTAACAAATGTGTATGTGTCTATTTCTGTATCTTCTCTCTGTGTCCCTATATGACTTTTGTTTTGTTTTGGTTGTGGTTTTTGTAAATCAGAAGTTACAAGGTTTGGACTCCACCTTATAACAGTGTGACCTCAATTGAGTGATTGCAACTCCACAATGCATTAGATCAGACTGCATTATGGAAGGTAAGCTGTATAGCTCAAGGCTAACTAAATTATGCTTGTAATTGAATTGTACTAACATATGGACATAATTTGAAAATATTTTGATGGGACACAAGTCAGTCTACAGCATCTTCCAAGCAAAAAGAGTGAAGGATCAAAAAAGAGTGAGAGAGTATTCTTCTAGTTCTCTTTACAAAACAGCAGAAGTAATCTTAGAAGAGCACCTAGCCTGGTAGAAGGAGTAAAAAGGGGGCTCAGCTTTCAGAGCCAGACCTCACAATTGCAGGAGGCAAGAGAAGAAAGAGAACAAGAAGCAAAGCTAAGCATCCTGACAAAAACTTTTTAATGCAGCTTTGGGTGCCTATATAGCTCCTTTTCCCACCCTAGGCTCTATTCTGGTTACTAGTAGGTCCCCATACAAGAGATGGACTGGACACAACACCTTGGAAGTGAATAGATTCTTCATGTGCCCTTCCTTGCACTTGGCAATGGAGACCAAAGAGACCTGCTTATCAATGCAAAGCAAGCTCTTTCTTGGTTGTCAAACAAAATACAAATCTGGGTGCTCAAAGCAGAATTTCTAAGCTCCTCTGAAAACAGGAAAGGAGGCCGGGAAGGAGGAAAGTGGAGTACCTGGTGGTGTCCTGTTTGAGAGGCTGGAGCCCAAGGCTGAGTGTTATTTTAGAATGTGGTATGTCACAACAGCATGCTATGCCAGCCTCTAGTCACCCTCCTACCAGGAGAGGGGAGAATTAGGCTAATTATGTCCTTAGGCAGGTATTCCCCTACTAGGTTGTGGGAAGGAAAGTTGCTTTGGAAAGGAAGCTGTAAGCAGTGAAAGCAGTGCTTAAGCAGAACCAATGAAAGCTTAAAAGGCCTCCTCAGAAAGCTTTACCCTCACATTTCCAAAAGGACTCCTGTGAGTAGGACATATGGGTTCTAAATGAAGCCAGTTAGGAGATATTGGAACTGGATGGGCTCTAAGAGGGCTCAACTAGTCCCTAACCAAAGCAGTTGCCACTGAATTGACTCTAACTCCTGCCGACCACATGAGTGTCAGCATAGAACTGTGCTCTATGGGGTTTTCAATGGCTGACTTTCCAAGATAGACTGCCAGGGCCTTCCGTCCTAAATGCCTGCGATAGACTCAAACTATTAACCATTCTTTATCATTAGAGAATGTTAGCTTTTTTAACCACTCAAGGTCTCTTTGTTTTACAGGTGAATGAGTTGAGGATTCAAAGCATGAACAGATTTGATGTCAAGTCACCCAGGGGAGAAGAATGATAAACTGCTACCACCAGCACTTCCATTCCAAGCTCTTTCCAAAGCATCATTCTGCCTCAAATTGGCAATCACTCTTTGGCCTTTTCTAATGAGTTTCCTCTCCTAGTTTCCTTTGGAGAAGCTACATGATCTACAGAAAGCTGATTGGACAGCAGACTACGAACTTCTCGATTCAATCTCTCATGACCAGCAACCTTTAATGTTCTTCATTGGAAAACTCTGCTTTCCAACAGGAATGGACCAACTCCAGCTCTTTCTGGGGCAGTTTGAACTCAAGACACCGAGAAGATACCAAGTGGGGCTTAGTGAAGCAGAAGGAAAAGGAGCAGAAACAGGTAGGAGCCAAGTCTACACAGGAATGAGCACTACGAAGTTCCTTGGGACTGCAAACAGTTAAATAGCTTGACTACTAATCAAAAGGTTGGAAGTTTGAGTCCATCCAGAGGTACTTAACAGGAAAGGCTTGGAGATTCATTTCAAAAACAAAACAAATCAAAACCCAGTCATTAGAAATCCTGTGGAGCACAATTCTACTCTGCCACCGATGAGGTCATCACGAGTCAGAATCTAACCATGGCAACTGGTTAGAGTAGAAACAACAGATGGCAGGTGCTAATGATGAGGAGAGAAAAACACCTGCAAGTAAGAGCCGGGCTGGACGTCGGGTGAAGCTGCTCGGTCTCCGTGGCTCTGGCTGCACAGCTGTGCTGGCCTCTGAAGCAGCCAAGAACCATTTCCCTTCTTTCCAGGAGTGCTATTTTTAAACCAGAAAACAAATGAAACAAGTTCTTGAAGTAAAAGTGGGACATCGAATGAACTTCACTCATGCTTTCCATGTCTAGGAAATGCAAGGTTCCTAGGACAAAGATCAAATTGAAGTTAATTGTTTAGTGTTCTTTTTTCTCCGCCCCCCCCCTTTTCTCAAACCTATCAAAGTTGTACATTGTTGTAGTTGCTATTGCTGGAGTCGAGAATGACTCATAGTGACAAAAGGCCTGGAGCCCCTCTACAACTATCCACGTCTATCAAAGTGCATAGAGTTTCCAGAGGCACGTTATTTAGGAAGTGGATGCCACTCCTGCTTCCCCTCTGGATGTGCCATATCGCGTCTGATCTCTGAAGCTAAGCAGGGTCAGGCCTGGTTAGTATTTGGATGGGCGACCTCCTGGGAATACCAGGTGCTTTAAAGTCATACGAGGTGTGAATAAATCTAGAATTGCTCTTTCTCTTCCTACAAAAAGAAGACACAGGACAACCAAGTCTACAGCAGTGTGTGGACCGCCATTTGTATCCCAAGTTGCAGAGGAAATGATGCTGGCTTCAAGTGTGACAGAAAGAATGAGGAACATATGACAAGTATTAGGTGAATGTGCCTGTCCAATTAGTCTTCACTTTTTCCCCCCACCCCCCACTTTCTTTTTGAAGTTCTTTCAAAACAGAACCCATTCCAGTGGATGCCAATTGTTTCATTGTTTCCAGCTGGCCCCTTTACACGCATCTGCCTGGTCAGGGTTGTACTTAGGTTCTTAAACAAACTCGAGTTCTTTCTTTTGCTGATTATTTTACATTCTTCATATTTTTTCCTTCAGATAAATCATCTATTTGATAGTTCCACTCTGAACTTACTTCAGTATCCCCTTTTCTTCCTAGTAGCCACACTCCCCAAATGTGCTGCAGGATTGTGGTGTCATTAGCTGGAAGCCCTCTGGGGTAACCAGCCACCAGGGTTGTTTCCCCACCACACACAGCCTCTCAACCCTCATCAGGAGACAGAAGCAAATGTTCCCGATTTCTTTGCACAGATCACACTCTTATTCTTTCCTTCAGGTTGTCTGGGGCAAGGCAGCTATTTCTCTCCCAGGGCTGTAAGACTGTTCACATATGTCTCACAGAAACATTTAGATTCTTGGCTTCTCTGATCTTCTAACCAGTGGTTGGTTACAGTACTGCCTGTATTCTTTCCTTTTGTGGACCTGAAGGCACTACAGACACTAGCAACTTGCTTTTCAACCCTGTGTCATTCTATTAGCTCCAGAAAAACTAGAAAGGCAGTGTACACTTGTTACTGACCATAGACTTGACAAACTATCAATGAACAAATGTCAAGGTGATTAGAAAAAGATCTTAACTTTGGTACTAAGTCCTCTAGCAACTCAGAGATTACTAGACTAAACCTCACTTTTTAGAATTACAAATTTCTTGTTCTCCTCCACCCTCCCCCCCCAAAAAAAATTAATTTTCTTGCCACTAAGTCAGAACCAACTTGTAGTTCCATTGGGTTTCCAAGGCTATAAATCAGGTGGGAAATTGCCCATCATTCTCTCGAGGAGCCACTAGTGGATTTGAACCACCAGAGAGACCTGGCCTTTGGGTTAACAAAGCAGCTCCCAGGAGACACCACCACCAGAGCTCCCCAGGTCACAGCCACACATTTTATCATTGAGGACACTGCCGACTTAGCTGAGCAAATAGATATTGTATCTCAGAAGAGGGAGAAGGAGGGGAAGGAGGGGAAAACCTGCATGGATGGGGGAAAAAAGGTGACTGTTTCCTAATCATGCCTAAGTATCCCTTTTTTGTAAAACAGTTGAGCTGTTAACTTCTATGCTAAGGCACGTATGCACTTTGGGAAGGTAATTTGAAAGCGAGTTGAGCCATGACAAATAGGGACAGCTGGCCTAATTGAATCATTTGATCTAAGACAGCTCAACTTGGTTATCCTCACCGCAGCCCACACTGATATTAGCGGGTGAATCATTAGCCATGAAATCGTGTCGACTTTCCCACTACGGTGTTCTTGACATGACAGCCATCGCAGCCTGCCTTTCATTAGAGTCCCAATAACTTTCCGAGTCGATCAGGATAACAGGGCATCCTGGAGAAGTTTGAGGTGCCCTCAGAATGCCATTTGTTCCATGTCACACAGAGCACTTCAGAGCAAAGTAGGACATGTGTGAAATTCCAGAAAGTTCTCTCTGGTCAGGTGAATCCCAGCCTCATCAGCAACCACACCTCTGATAAAAAGCAAGAGCCACTTTATTGTGAGCACCAGATTGTAGTCACTTGGGAAATGGGATATAAATGGGACAATGATGCATACTTTAACATTTTCTTTCCAAGCATGCACAATGGGAGCCATAGTGTATGTACAACATGCCTGTTATCTTTAATTTCCTTTTTGCAAAAGGGATGGAATGCACGAGTTATTCTTCTCACTTTACCAGTTATGTCCTCAGTTTAGCAAAGATGATGAGGCATTTTAAAAAGCATAGGTCAGGTAGGAACGTCTGAGGAAGAAGGAGGAAACCTTCAAGTAGAGGCTTTTCTTAATGTTTTACTGCCCAGGGGACCTTTTCTCACTTACTCTTTTATTGTTTTCAATAGTAGAATTCTTTCAGTTGCCTTCTGAGAATTCAACCTAAGAGGAGAGTAGCTCCAAATCCCCTGAAAGCAGAGTCTAAAACCAAGGTTAGTGAGAAAGCGTGAATGTGAGACAGACAGGAGAAGAAAGATAATACATTGACTCCTCTCTTACAACCTTCTGAAGGGTCCATGAAACGCAGCTCAGAACAGACCACCAGGGAAGAAAGGAGGAAGCATTTATTAATTTGCTCCTCTTCCCAATCAAGTGGGATGGCCTACACCTGGCACGTCTAAGTTTTTAGTCCAGGTTTTAGTGATAAGCCAGTTCCTCTGGCTGTCCCACACCAGGCCTCAACAAATCACAGAGCAGCCAGGTCCAAGGCAGGGCTCAGTTCAGGTGCTGTGCTTAAAGCTGGCCAAGCCTCCTGAGAGCTGGTATCTCGCCAGAAGAGGTAGATCAACATGAGCTTAAAGAAGTCTTATCAATGAGAGTTAGCAGAGGCAGAAAGCATAGTTGGATGTGGCTATGGCAGGTAAATGTAAACAAAATATATTTTAAGATTCGAATGGATAAAAAGCCTGAATACAGAACAAAAACACTTGAATTTCTCTGTGGAAAATGTGATTACATTTAGATGGAATTTAGCCAAGACTGAGAAATGAAAAATTGACATGGCTTTTACAGTCATCTAAAGAGTATGTGAATCTCAAAGCAAAGGAAATGTTTTTTAGATGCATGTTGGGTTGGAACACTCTCCAGAACTGTAAATGTGTGTACACATGTTGGTAAGGCAATCAATTTGAATTAGAAAATTCCGAGCTGGAAAGCAACTTGGAAATCACCTCTTCCAAATCGTCTACTCTAACGGATGAGAAAATCAAACAACTTGAGATTCCATGGTGGGGTGGGGGCAGAGTGTGATGCGGACTCGCTGGCAGGTAAACTTCAACACTTACCTACTTTCCCCCTCCAGCAGGACTGCTGTCAAGAGCACATTCAACAGTGGAGCAGGTTATTTTTAACACTTCTCTTTGTAATCATGACTCAACACAAAATATATAGAAACACAAAAATAATAGAAAATAAATGCAAACAACAGAACTATTTTACTGGATGGCTTGTTTACAGAAGGATACAGATTGGTCAAAAAGACTACACACATGGGAATACCTATGTCTGGCAGAGGATACTTCCACATTCAGACTAGTTTATGCTATAATTACTTCCACGTATGCAGCAGAGCTAACAGGGGGCAAGCTTTCTGATCATTATCAAACACCCTGAGAACTGCTGGTTCTAGGGTCTTGGGAACAGTAAGGTCAACTGTCATAACATAAAAGCCACAAAGACCATCATATTCTACATGCTACTTTGGCGAATAGAGACTGGGTCTTAAAAGCTTTCAAGCAACCCTCCAGGATACAACTATTGGTCCCTCCCTGTCCAGAACAAAGAAGAAAAGAAAGTAAATATGCACTGGAACAATACATCCAAAGGAGAATTTGTATCCTGTGACCAGAGAACCAGATTGGTACCTGGTTGCCACTGCTGATCATTCTAAAAGGCATCACAGAAAATCCTGGATAAAGTGGGAGAGAACATGGAACAAATCAAAAGAGGCCATCTTTACCAGTCCCATAGAGACTGGGGGAATCTGTAACTCTTGTCACCCTAAAGACCTGTGAAGAACTCTTCTATTGATTCTACTTCCAACTAATTCTTCTACTGATTCTATTTCCAACCTAGTAATAGACTTATAAGGTGACCAGTAATAGCAGAGTTCCTCATTCCTTAGAATGATCAGTTATATAAGGTAAAAAAAGAAGCATTTACACAAGAATAAAGCCTAGAAGGCAGGAATGGGTAGGATAGCAGGATTAATGAAAATGAGGGAGTAGGAAAAGTATAATTATGTTAGGGCCACTGTAATTAACGCCATAAAGCAAAAGGTGTATGAATGATTGAATAGTCAATTTGCCTTGAAAATTTTTGCTCAGATCACAGCTTAAACATGCAAAAGAAAATAATTTTGAAAATTAAAATTAACACTGATGTGCAAAATAGAGCAAACACTCAACTATTGATTAAATTACTTTAATATATAGAACAGCTTGAACTTTGATCTTTTTTAATTCTAATACATTTGACACTCTTGGCAGTCAACATTCTTGGCACCAGTAGACAGGAAATTAAAAGGTGTATCGCCATGGGAAAGCTGTTAGGGACCTCTCCAAAGTACTGAAGAGCAATGGTGTCTCTCTGTAGACTAAGGTGTGTCTGATACAGGCCATGGTCTTTGCAATCACATGTTATGCATCAGAGACTTGGACAATGACCAAGGAGGATAGAAGGAGAATTGATGCCTTTGAGCTGTGATGCTGGAGAAGTATTGAGAATACCATGGACTGCTAGGAAAACAAACAGATTCATCCTGGAAAGGGTTAAACTGGGTGGTTCCTTGGAGGCAAGGATTCTGAGGCTTCGTCTAACATACTTTGGACATGTTGTAAGGAGAGACCGGTCCTTGGAGAGGGACATCATGCTTGGTAGGGTGGAGGGACAGCGCAGGAGGGGAAGGCCCTCTATGAGGTGGATTGATTCAGTGACTGGGATAATCGGGATGGGAGTGTCAGAGACAGTGTGATTGGCACAGGACAGAGCAGAGTTTAGAGCTGTTGTACATAGGGTCGCTATGAGTTGCAAGCAAGTCGATGGCACATAACAACAACATCAACATTTGACACTATTTTATGCAAGTCATAATCTGAAAACTAATTTGTACATTTTAATAAGACTATATACTTCTTACAAAAGGTACCCTCTAATGGCCTAATGTTAAGAAGTTGCACTGCAAAACCAAATGCATGTGGTTCAAATCACCCAGATGCTCTGCAGAAGAAGGATGGGCAATCTCTTCCCATGTGATTAACTGCCTCTGAAAATCTGCTGAAGGGTGAGCTATGGATCGGTTCCAACTAGACAGGACACGACAATATCATTTAGATAATTATTAAATATCGCTTTTCTGTTTTCTGATTTTCTTTCATTTTTCTCCTGTTGTTAAGGGCCAGTGACTCAGTGCCCAACTCACAGCAGCTCCATGTGTTAGTGAGGAACTGGGCTCCCTAGGATTCTCTTGGCTATAACGTAAAGCAATTAAAAAATTTAAAAGAATGCATTTTAATTTTAAATGTATTATTCAAATTCAATAAAATATTTTATGTATGAACTAGAATTTGCTTTTACCAACAAAAATATTGCACTCATGATTAGTACTCTGTTTTACACTTTAAAATTGTAAAGACAAACTCCAAGTAGTCACATGGGTGCTGTGTTAATCCCCTAGGTCTACCATAATCAATTACTGTGAGTTTGGTGGCTCAGACAACAGAAAACTATCTCTCACAGTACTGAAAGCTAGACATCTGAAATCAAGGTGTCAGCGTAGTCATTCTCTCTTCCAAGGCTCAAGAGGAAAATCTTTTCCTGCCTCCTTCCATCTTCTGGTGGCTCCTAATATCCTTGGAGAGGGATATCATGGAAAGGTGGAGGGACAGCACAAGAAAGGAAGGCCTCAATGATATGGATTGACTCATATTTGGTGTAATGGGGATAGGCGTGTCAGAGACAATGAAGTTGGCTCAATATAGAGTAGGGTTCAGAGCTGTTGTACATAGGGTCACTATGAGTCGCAAGTGACTCAACAGCACATAATAACAATAACTTGAATCTCTGCCTCTTCGTCTTCTTATGGGGTTTATTGTCTAACATCTCTTGTAGGAACATACTGATTGTCTCATCTTGAAATCCTTAATTTTCTTAAAACTGCAAGACTGGTTTTCCAAACAAGATTGTCTTCACAGTTTCCTGGAGGTTTAGGGCATGGACATATCTTTTGAAAGCTATTGTTTAAACCACTAAGGAGTCCTAGTAGTAGTTAAAAGAGTTCAGTTGCTACCCAAATGTCAGCAGTTTGAACATATTAGCTTCCCTAATGTAGAAAGATGAAGCAGTCAGCTTTTACAAGGGTGTGTCATCTTGGCAATACCATAGGTAGTTTTACTGTTTCTTATGAGCCACTATGAGTTGGAATCATCTCAATGGCAGCAGATATTCAAAGTACAATAGTTCAAATTGTTGCTACTGTTATGTCACCTGTGACTCATAGTGACCCCATGTACAGCAGCTCTGAAGCCTGCCCTGTCCTGAGCCGATTTCACTGATTCTGACACACCTACCCACATTGCTCTAGTTACTGTTTCAATCCATCTCATCTGGGGTCTTCCTATCCTGCGCTGTCCCTCCACCCTTCCAACCATGATGTCCTTCTCCAAGGACCAGTGCCTCCTTGGCCATGTGCCCAAAGTATGTGAGATACAGCTTCAAAATCCTTTCTTCAAGGAGAAACTTGGTTTCACCCTCTCCAAGACAGACTGTTTGTTCTCTCTTGGTGGGCCATGGTATGTTCAGTACTTTTCACATCGATTTTTCAGATTATAATCTATTGTTCATAAAAACACTAAGAGTTATAATCTTCTAGACAACATTTAACAACAGTGACATAGGACCCTAAATTTAATATAGAGTCTGGTGGCTTTGGGTCACAGTGTTTTTTCTCCTTGGCCTAAAACCTCCAATGTTCCTGTTCTAGACAGAAAAGGAACTCTGGTGGTGTACTCCTTAGGGAGTTGCACTGTTAACCCTAATAGGCCTCTCTCTAGCAGTTCAAATTTCCCAGTGGCTCTACTGGAAAAAGATGGACAATCTCCTCTGGGATTTACAGCCTCCACGAACCCAGGGGAAGGTCAGTTATAAGTTGGTTTTAACTTAAGGGCAATGAGTTTTTGGTGGACTTTCTGGTGACCAAAAAAATTATCTTGATTGCATCTGTTTTTCCACAATCTTCTTCCAGCTCTATCACTCTTATGCTTTGCTGATCCAGGTTGCTCTGATGCTGAAAGGTATGTATCTGATATTTCATATACCAGCAAGGTTAGTTGCCTGTGATAGACAGGTTTCGGCAGAACCTCCAGACTAATACAACTGAGAAAAAAAATGCCTGGTAATCTGCTTCTGAAAATTAGCCAATGAAACCCTTATGGATCACAACAGATGTGCTTGCTAAGCATCGTTAATGACCAATTTCTAGAGAAGGACATCATGTTTCATGGAGTGGAGGGTCAGTGAGCAGAAAGGGGACTCTTGGTGAGATACGTTGACACCATAGCCACAGTGACAGACTCAAACATACTGGTGATCTGAAGACCACATATGACTGGACAATGCTCCATTCTTTTATTCTTGAGGTTGCCATGAGGTCAAGTAGGCTTGATGGTAGTTACCTATCACTTCTAATTCAGGCCACAATGTACTGAAAATCTATTGGTGAAAGAAAAGTCAAACAAGATTGTGCCTGTTGTGAGGAAATCAGGCTTAGGGAAGAAACCCCTATCAATGTCAGTCATGAAACATTGTAACGAGACCCAGCTCCACACAAAGTCAAATTCAAAGCCATTGCTGCAATGAAATTGGAACAAAATCCTTTCACCAGGCTGATCTCAACCTTTCTTATTTAAACAAGTACAACTATGCTCACCTTACCTTTTCTACGCCCTCTAGTTCGCTTCCTCTTGCCTTTTAACAGTTCTGTCTGAAAGAAAGCAAAGTCTTTGAATCAAGAAGAGCAATAAGGCTACCAGACAAGCCCCATAAAACTCCACATCACTAAACAAAGGTTAGGAATAATGGAAATGTTAACAATGGATCAGTTGCTTCTAAAGTTGTGGTTTTTTTACCGATTTTTCACATTGTGCATACTACTCTTATTTTTCAGGGTTAATTGAACAATTTGGAAGAAATAAAAATTCACCTCTTCAAGGATCTTCAATATTTTCCCTAAATATTTCCATTCTTTATGCTTCCCTGATTCATACATCATTTTCTCCTGAATAGACAGCAATCTGCCTGCCAGCTGGACCTGAAACTAAAGTAGGTTCATTTCCAAAGTGGGTTCATGTCCAGAGCACTGACAGAAGACCTGGGGAAAGTGACCAGAACAAAGCTTTCTAGGAATATCTGGAGTAAAACCATCCAATGGCATTGTCATTAGGGCAAGGAAAGATTTTTAGGAAAAACCGGCGGGAAGAGGCCCTTGGGGACAAGAGGTCCTTGGGGACAACGAGAACGTGCTCCTGGGCAGAAGGGAAGCTTGGGAGTGGTGCACAAAGGGAAGTCACCTCAGACAATAACGAAGAGGCATCTTTCAAAGGTACCCAGGAAAAACCGGCGGGAAGAGGCCTTTGGGGACAAGAGGCCCTTGGGGACAGCGAGAACGTGCTGAGTTCTACAGGACACATCACCTTCCCTTGGAGACAGTACAACTAAACTTAAGAGACACTGGTCAAAAGGAAAAAATGTCAGCAGTCTGGAATCACAGAAGCCAAGAAAGCTTAAGATACAAGCTGTCAGATCATGGGTTGGACAATGGAAGATATTTTCTGAAGGGACTTGGCAGAT
>NW_006399758.1:3395478-3405711 GCF_000299155.1 Elephantulus edwardii | reverse complement strand
AACAACAACAACAACAACAACTGAAAGGTTAAGAAACGGAAGTGTAGATGAGGGCAGTGAAACATTCATATAATCTGCCTTTTAGAATAACGTATCAAGTACATGAAATTTTAGGTAAGATGCCTGGTCACATATTTATTTAGAAAATCCTTATTGATTGTCTGTCTCTGGTGGCTTGGTGGTAAGAAATTATGCTGCCAACATAAAGGCATGTAGTTTGAATCCAACAACTGTGCTCCATGAAAGAAAGATGGGCAGTCTCCTCCCATGTGACTTACTGCCTCTGAAAACCCACTGGAGGATCAGCTGTGGGTTGGTTCTGACTCAATGGTATACACCACCACCTACAACAGTATAGCAGACAGTGTCCAGGATTCTAGAAACACAAGAGGAGGCATGATGCAACTTCTTTCCTTGGTGACAATTTACTGTAAGCAGCTAGTTTGTGAAATGTATAGATCAAACAGTTGATCAAGAGAAAGCTCATTGCTAATTAAGTCAGAACTGACTCATAGCTGACCCTCCATTAGGTTTCTGAGGCTTTTCATTTACATGGGAAGGAGATTAACTTTGTCTCTTAGAGTTTATTTACATGGGAAGGAGATTATCTTTGTCTCTTAGAGTCTTTGGTGGATTCAAACCACCAAAGAAGTAAGGCCTTTGTGTTCATAGTAAAATTCCCTACAGACTATACTATCAGAGGTTCCTATGCAAGAGATGTCTTCCCATGAAAGGACATTTGTGGGTTGCATACATAAAGATGTGTAGCTGGTAACCAAAGGAAGAAAATAAAATGCTTCCATGAAATCCTACTCCTCTTGACCCACATTTACCTATTCCTTCTTGGCTCTCAGGAATCTAATTCCATTCTCACCATTCAGTTCCTGCTGGACATGGACTAATTTATGCCTGCAGTGACCATTTTTTATTTAACCTACTTAGTCTATTTTCTTTTTCTTCTTCTACTCACTACGTTACTTTTCTGTGAGGAACCCCCTACCCCCATGTCTTATGTAAAGCTGACTGTTTAAGTGTACTGTTTCTTCCAACCTCACATATTAGACTCAGGTTCAGAGTACTTCATGCCATCAGTCACAGTGATTGGTTCAAGAATGAGCACACCACACAAAATGGATCAATCCATTTCACTGGGTAATTTTTTTAGCTAGAATAGGCTAGGTAAAGTTGCTCTTATCTTTAAAATCATAATATGTTATTGATTCAAAGTAAATGGATCAATGGAAAATTAGAAATATATTCCAGTATATGGGGTCACTTGCAATAGTATAACAGTTTCTCTTTGTTGGCGTCTTTTCATGTACCAGGAACCACTGTTGTTGTTAGGTGCTATCGAGTTGAGTATAACTCATAGAGACTCTATAAAAAAAAAGATCTGAAACCAGACTGTCCTTCTCCATCCTCACATTTCCTGACCACTACATATTCCAGGAACCACTACATATTGAAAAATGGCTATACAGAATTAAATAATTTCATCTTCTCTACAACTGAAATACAAATTAATCCTTTCTCTATTTTTTCAGATGGGAAAGCAGAAATTTTCTAAGTTACTTGTTCAAGAACATTTAGTAAGAGGCTAAACCAAGATTCAAATTTAGACAGCCTGGCTCTTGAATCCAGGCTCTAAACCACAACAACTAAATATAGACAGTTTCACAACTCATCGGAAAATGGTTAGTACTAAGAAGTAATGAAAATTGCATCAAGTTAGATCACACCTCATGCTATCCAATTTTTTAGGTTCCAGATAAACTTAAGATATAAATGTTGAAAAGATATAAATTAAAAATTTAGAATAATATCTTTATGGATTGAGGATAACAAAACAAGGCTAAAGGCTTACTGTGAAAAAAGACAGTTGAAAACATTTGGTAGAGCTGGGGGAGGCTGGGAGATACGTGGAAATGGGGAAGGTGGACAAAATAGGAAATAAAAAAAGAATGACGGAAGTGCTGAAAGCATTATTTGAGCTTCTGGATCTGGCAATGCCTGGAGTTGGTCTTACTTATGGACTTTCTAGGAAAACAAAAAAATGAACCCAATGAATGAACTAAGAGAGAAACTATACCTCTCTCCCAACACAAAGATGAGAATTGTTGTCATTAGGTATTGTTGAGTATAACTCATGGCAACCCTATAAACAACATATCTGAACCCTATCCTGTGCCATTCTCATCATCTCTGACAAACTTAACCCATTACTGCTTTACTGTGTCTTTTAATCCAACTGAACATCTTCCTCTTTTTCACTGACCCTCCTTTCCAAGCACGATGTCCCTTGCCAACGAATAGCCTCTCCTAGCAACATGTCCAAATATGTGAGATGGAGCATTGTAATATTTACCTCAAGGAGTACTCTGGCTGCACTTTCTCCAGGTTATATCTGTTTGTTCTTCTTGCAGTCTATGCAATATTCATTACTCATCTCTAACACCACAAATTGAGAGAGGCTCTGTCACTGTGTGGATTAAGACATTCCTCTACATCTTGTCCACCAACACCTTCTTAAGTAAAGACTTAACTCACTTCTAGAATTTCTTTCCAATCCTAGGAAGGTGGTTTGGTTTTTGGTTTTGTTTTGCTTTGTTTTAAAGGATGTTTGGATATGTGGTGCCTCTATTGCCCCACCTTCTGAATGTTTTGTTTGTTTGGAATACTGAAAGAGAAGACCAGTAATCTCGTGTGGTAGAGCTTCAAATAACTGAACACACAGATATGACATCTTTCCTTACCCTTATTTTGTCAAGAGACAAACCACCACTTTTCTTTAAACCATCTGGCCTAGTTCACAGCCGTTTACCAAGCTGGTCACCATTCTCCAGATACACTCTATTTGTCAGTATCTCTCTTCAAAAAAAACAAACCAAGCTTCTCAGGAAAAATGTTCAAGTTCAGTCTGATTCTAGCACGAGTTGTCATTTTTAAAAATCTTATTGCTTAATTGATATTCACAGTTGTATCATCAGTGTTGAGGTGTTGACTTATATTAAACTCAAATTTTCCAACTACATTCCTTTTTTAGGGAGTAGTTAATATTTTCTAATTCAGTATATTTTGTTGTTGCTTAATTTTATCACAATCATTTGGCCAAGTATTCCCAAGTAAAACCATCATTTTAAATCCTGTCTCCACTATATATCAATGGTACAATCTCAACTGATTGGGTTGGTATCCCTTCTAAATAAATTATCACTATACATTTGAATAGAGAGCTCTGGTGGCTTTGTGGTAAGAAATTGTACTGTCAATCCAAAGGTTCTTGGTTCAAATCCACCAGCTGCTCTGCATAAGAAAGATGTGCAATCTCCTATCATGCAACTGAGTTCCTTTGAAAACATGCTGGAAATGGCTATGGGTTAGTTCCAACTTGACAGTGCACAACAACAACAACAAAACACGTTTTTTTAAAAAAAGTAGATGGCCAAGGAGAATGTCGATTTGAGAAATTCTCATAGGCTCACATGGCTTTATAATACAATCAACTTATTCACCAATCTTTTGGCTTGTGATTCTTCAATTACCCGAAAAATCTCAATTATACTGTCATTTCTCAGTTTTATCTGTATCTTGAGACTTTGCAAAACTTTCATCAAATCCAAGTATCTTACATCTTAGCATTTACTTTTAAATCCATTTTCTTTTCCTTTCTCATACTTCTAACCTTTCATATCCATAACCTACCAAAAATAAAAAGGAAAAATAAAAGAAAGATAGCAGAAGAAAGAAGTATATGAGCTGATTTTTCAATAATTTGTTTTTTGCAAGACCAAGTTATTCTAGTTTGATCATCCAATCTTCCCAGCACGTTATAAACATCACTAACTGCTTTGTGATTAATAATGTAAGAACTTACTCTCCATCAACAACAGAAAATGCTCTAAACATTGTCAGGAAGTCACTTTTAAATTATCTGTTATCCAGCTCCTATCAAAAAGCCTGCTGTTAGAAGTTACATAAGCAAGCAAACAATAACAACAAAATTATCTGAAGGTTATGCAGCAAATCTTTTCATCTTGGTCTGTCTTTCAGTCTCCCTGAACTACATTATTTAAGCCCCTGCTACAGTCTCTCTCTTTCTGAGCTGCAGTTCACAGCAAGTGAAATCTGTTACTGGATGTCGCCTAAATCATGTTGAGGTGGAGGACATCATCCTCTTTAACACAGACTCTGACTTGGAGCCTCATGTACAAGATTTCCTATTTTAGATTTACAGGCAAAACCCCCCTAAAACAGAACAACAACTCAACAACCAAAGCGTTCTTTCATCTTCTTCATGAATGAGAATTTGACAATGTATATCTCCCTTTGATCTTGATCAGCGTGCATAGTAATTATGGTCTGTATATTGTTGTGCTTTGTTTGTCCTTGATTGTCTGCCATATTTTTCTTTTATTACAAGTTTTTAGTATGTCAATGTAAACTCAAATCCTTTTTGGAATGAAGCTGCTTAAGAGACAACAAGAAAGAGAGAATGAGTTGGGAGAGGGTGTGTGCAAAGAAAGAACACAGGAAGGTGAGAAAGAAAGCCACCAACCAACCCAACCCATCTGCAATGTCTTGTTTTGCAAAATATCCGTCAATCATGTGTTTGTTAATCTATTCCAGAAGTTGCTAAGAAATCTCCCAATTTTCAAGATGCAATGATGCTCATTTCCAAGAAGTAGCTGTACTTCATGACTGGAAGCAGGAACAGTCCTTTACAGAATATAGAAATATCCTTCAAGGAATGAGTGATGTATCCTTACCTCCTAAACTATTTCCAGTCTGCATCTTAGCAGATGTTGCCCTCTTATCTAGGAGTCCAAATATCCTCACAAGCAGACATGTTGAGGGGAGATTCAACCACTCCTCCTAACGTTTCAAGTGAGGCAGACAAACATTTCATGGGTAGGAAAATTAACTCCCAGGTCTTTAGAATTCCCTTCTCTTTCTAATGTTAGTGCCCTGGGCTTACTTCACCAGGAGAGTGTTTGCCTGTGTGATTCTTCCACGAGCCTATAAACTCTATGAGGACAAATGTCTGTCCATCTTGCCCACTCCCAGCACCCAGCACAGTGTGGGCATTTAACAAATATTGGATCTAAAAAAAAATGGGCAGAAGGAAAAAAATTAAATTAGGTACAAAAGTGGTTTACAATCAGGGAAAAAAGATTATTAAATGTCACAAAAGGAAGTGAAAAGAAGTCTCTTTTCTAATTTAGAAAGAGAAATATCAAATAGAAATTCTAGTACACGACATTTTTAATACAGTTAAACTTTCAAGGGGATATCTAATTGTCTAGTCCCTGCGCTCCCCCAACCACTTGCATTGAAATACTGACTCAATTCACGGTTTACTTTCAAAAAAGTTAAAGTTCATTAAGTACTAGTTTAATTTAATGTTTTCCAGATTAATTTGAGATTAATTTATATTCAGGTATTTGCACAGCCCAAGCAGTATCTCTCCTTTCTGTCATTTCTATCATCTCACACACAGCAGAAAAGGGAAAATGAATGATGAACAATCACTATGATAGAGTTAGGAGGGGGGAGATTTAATTAAACTATTACATATCTTTTTCTCAGATGTGAAAAAAAGAAACATAAATTTACCAGTGGATAGAGTTGCATGTATATCAGGAGGCCTGATAAACAAAACTTGGCAGACATGAGTGGTGCTCACAAAATTACTTAAGCTGAAAAATCTGATCCTGTCCTTAACCCTATGTTTTCTTCCTAAATATAACCAAGGATATTTATGCCAAATGGATTTATTTTTTATCTTGTGTACTTGAACTAGTTTTCAAAGGAATTAAAAAATAAGATTTTCCATTAATCATTAATCAGCTTCTTCTTGTGCATGTTATCGTTAGGTGCCTTTGAGCTGGGTCCATCTCAAAACAACCTTATGAACAAAAGATCTGACCCCTATTCTACCCTGCACCATCCTCACACTTCCTGATACACGAAAGACCATGGTGGAAGACACCATGTCAGTCAACCTGGTTTGGGGGATCTTCCTCTCCTTTCCCAACATCATGTCCCTTTGCAAGGAATAGCCCCTCCTAGCAACATGCCCAAAGTATGTGAGGTGAAGCCTAATCATTCCTGCCTCCAAAGAGCCCTCCAAGACATATCTGTTTGTTCTCTTGGCTGTCAATGGGATGTTCAGTGCTCTTCTCCAACATCACCGCTGAAAGATGTCAATTCTTCTTCTGTCATCTGTATTCATTGTCCAGCTTTCAGATAATTGGCAAATGATTGAAAAGACTGGCCTGAATCAGACACACTATAGTCTTCAAACTGACATCTTTACTTAATAATTCGGAGAGGTCTCTAAGTACAGATTTTCCCAGTGCAATATGTCTGCTTTATTTCCTGACTCTTGGTACCAACAATGTTAATTGTGGATCCAAGCAAGATGAAGCTGTTGACAGTTTCATTCTTCTCTTCACTTATCATGATGTTGCCTATTAGTCCAGTGTGGTAAGAATCTTTGTTTTCTTTACAGTGAGACTCAATCCATACTGAAGGCTGCATTCTCTGATCTTCTGCAACAAGTGCTTCAAGTCCTCCTCACTTTCAGCACATAAGGTTGTATCATCTGCATAACACAGATTATTGATGAGTATCCCTCCAATCCTGATGCCACACTCCTCTTCGTGGAGTCTAGCTTCTTGAATAATTGGCTCAGCAAACAGATTGAATAGGTATGGAGAGAGACTACAACTCTGACACACTCCCTTCTCAATTTTAAACTACGTAGTGTTCCCCTGCTCTGTTTGCACAACAGCCTCCTGGTTCAGGTCCAGGTTCAGCATGAGTACAATTTAGTGTTCTAGGACTCCCATTCTTCTGAATGTCAACCACAACTTGTTATAATCCACACAGTCAAAGGCCTTTGCTTAGTCCATAAACTGCAAATAGACATTCTTCTGGTTTCCTTACTTTCAGCCAGGATCCATTTGACATCAGCACTTGTATCCCTGTGATACAGCCTTTTCTAAATCTGCCTGAACTTCTGACAATTCCCTATCTATGTACTGTTCTAGCTGTTTTTTTCTTGTTCTTCAGTAGTATTTTGCTTGCATGTGATATTACTGATTTTATTCAATAGTTTCCACATTCATTGGATCACCTTTCTTGAGAATGACTCATGCATGACTGACTACCTTTTCAAGATTCATAGGGTTTTATAACACAATGAACCCTGTATATCATTCTAGTTCCACTTACTGTGGTGCCTTTCATAAAAATACAATCTTACATGACAGTCGAGTCTTAAAATTAGTCCACACATAATAACGTTCCTGAAATTGTAGTGAGAAACTTGAGCTCACCCCAGTCTCTTTTCAGAGAGTGTTCTCAAATTTCATAGTCTGCAATTTGCAATGGGCCGTCTCCTTTCTCTCCCACTTCTTCTTGAAATTTAATGTAGATTTTAGTAAGCATACATTCTTTATGCTTCAACTCATAGGCATTATTATAGCTCATTCTTTTGAGATCATGTGGCTGTTATTATTCCATCTTTGTGTTTACTATTCCTGTCTTTTAACATTGTCCTGTTTCCTCTCTCTTTGCTTTAGAACTCTGGTTGGTGGGAAACTGTGCTCCCTTTATCTCCTAAGTCTATTCTTAATGTTTCCTACATTAGGGTACAGCCAGAGAGCTCCTTGAAGACAAGGATGGCAAAGCCTCATTTCCTGCTTTGGGCACGTTGCTAAGAGAGGCTGGTCCTTGGAAAGGGTTTTCATGCATGGAAATATGGAAGGTCAGTGAAAGATAAGAAGATCTTCGGTGGGATGTATTGGCATGATGTCTGCAGCAATGGACTCAAGTGTGTCAGAAATGATGAAGATGGCACAGAATAGGACAGGACTCAGATATGTTTTTCATATTATTGAGTTTTACTCAATAATAGTTAACAACAATCTATATATGTAGTTCTTCATTGTTGTTCTATGCTGTCAAGCTGACTACCACCCAAAACAACCTTGTTAATAAGCAGTCAAAACTTTGATCTATTTTACACTATCTTCACAATCTCTAACACGATCATCCACAAAATGTGTGCGATGAAGTTTCTTCATCTTTACTCTCAAGAAGCACCTGGTTCTACTTCCTCCAAGACAGACTTGTTTGTTCTTTTGACAATTCTTTGGATATTGAAACTTTTCTCCAACACTGCATACCAAAGGCATCAATTCTTCTTTCATCCCGTGCACAACTTTCAAATGCATAAGAAACAATTGAAAACTCCATGGCTTAAGTCAAGTATCCTTTAGTGTTTAAACTGACATAATTGCTCTTTTAGTATTTTGGAGAGGTTCTTCTTTTTTTTCTTATATTTTAATGAAAGTTTATAAAGAACTTGGATTTCCATTCATTCGTTGTTGCACATTTTCCTCCCTGCCCTCCTCCAATTCACTTTTTTCTTTGGGAAAAAAATGTTCTTTCATTGTTATACAGTTCCCCCTCCTACCATGGACCACTTTATTATGCAACCATTATTCTGGACTCTTGTCATGTCAATAATACCCAATCATATATTCTTTTTATACAGTTCTTGGAGAGGTTCTTGACAGGAGATTTTCCCTAATATAACACTTCTTGATTTCTTGACTGCTATTACTATGAAATAATGGACAATATAAATTTTTTTCCCCAATTTTATGAATGTTGTCTACTTGTTGGTGGTGAAGATTTTTGTTTTCTTGATGTTGAAAGCTAATCTATCCTTAAGGCTATAGTATTTGATCTTCTAGAGTAAATGCTTAAAGTTTGTTTTTTTTTTCACTTTCTGGAAACAAGCAAGGTGCACCATCTGCATGACACAAGTTGTTGAAGTTGTTGATTAATATTTCTCCAATTTTGATGCCACATTCTTCTTCATATCTAGAATAATTTTCTTAGCCTACAATTTGAATAGATAAGGAGAAAAGATGCACCCCTGACCCACATATTTCCTGATTTTACATGCTGCCATATTCCCTTTTTCTACTCATGCAATCTATTTATCAGTTTTACAAGAGAACAATTAAGTGTTCTAGGATGCTATTTTCCCTAAAGTTATCCATAATATGTTCTGATTCACATGGTCAAATGTCTTTACATAAATAATACAACACACATTAACATCTTTCTGGTATTCTCTGCTTTCAGCCAAGAGCCATCAGCCTTGGGTCAAGGCCTCTTGTGAATCCAGCTTGAATTTCTGGCAGTTCATTGTTGATGTAGTACTCTAGTCATTTTTTAATAATATTCAGCAAGACTTTACTTGCATTTGATGTTAATGATATTGGTCAAAATTTTCCATATTCTGTTGAAGCATCTTTTTGGAGAACAGGAACAAACATGGATCTCTTCCAGACCAGGTACCTGTCTTCCAAGTTTCTTGGAATAATTGAAAGTGAGCCTTTCAAGAACTGCATCATCAGTTTGTTGAAATGCTTCAAGTGCCTCAATTACCAGGGTCATTTATTTCTCAATTCCTTCAGTAAAGTTTGAGCTTTTTGCTTCATTATCATTGCTTCTCCCAGAATAGTTTCTTGTCAATCAATTCTTTTTAGTACAGTGAACTGTGTGGTCCATCTTCCTTTTTTATTTATTTTTTCAGATAAAGGAGATGGAACTAATAATTTAGAGGGCTAAGTCAAGGAAATGTCCTAGGATGTAGAGCAAAACAGATGTTAACATACACATACATGCACTACTTCTAAACATCAAGACATCAAACATCCTCACCACTGGACCAGTAGGCAACATCATGACAGATGGAGAAAATATTGAAACTGTCAATAAGTTCACTTATTTAAAGTAACAGTCAGCACCTTTGGTCCAAAAGTCAGGAGATAAGGAGAGTATAATATTAAGAAAGTGTGTTGTCAGAGACCTCTTCAAAATCCTGAAGAATAATATGTCACTTTAAAGACTAACGTGTATCTGATTCAAGCTATGGTTTTTCTTATCACCTACTGTGCATCTGGAAGCAGTAGTGGCGTCCATTTCCTAAATAACATGCCTCTGGAAATCCTATGAACTTTGATATTGTCAATACTTGCAGAGGAGTTTCAGGCCTTTTGTTCATAGTGTCTTTATGAGTCCTGCTCAACTTGAAGGCAACCAACAATTAACAACAACAATAACAATGCATCAGAGAGCTGGACAATGAATAAAGATGTTGTTATTGTTATGTACCTTCGAGTTGTTTACGACTCATAGCGACCCTATGTA
>NW_006399758.1:3374375-3391242 GCF_000299155.1 Elephantulus edwardii | reverse complement strand
AGGGAGAAAACTGTTCAAAAGGGATATGTGGTTAGGTATTTTTGTCATGACAGGAGTCAAGAGCAAAGGCTGCATAGTGGAGTGGACCAGGGAGAGGGTTTGTAAAACAATGAAAGAATTTTTCTTTTCCAAGATGGTAGTGTACTAGGGGGAGGGTTGGGAGGGGAGAAAAGTGTAACAATGAATGAGTGGAAATCCAAAGTCTATAAATTTTCATTGAAATGAATAATAAATTTAAAAAAGAAAAAATATATACTATACATGTATATAAAATAATTATGTAGAAACTCTGTTTTTCTCTACATCTAGATTATTTCCTTTACTTAGTCTTCTATATTATCAGCTATCATCTTTACCTGAAAAAAAGACAAATAAAAAGAAGGAAAGGCCAATTAGGACTAGTTATTTCACTTAAGAGGACTATTAGAAAGAAACTAACAGAACTCCCTTAAAAACTCCATCTAGATCCTAAGATGGCAGCCAGGTGGTTGGTTTCTTTTTTGCAAGATGTGGAGTGGGCTTCTGTCTCCTGGCCCAAAAGAAAGTGATGTTGAGTTGAATTCAGAAGATGAAGCCACATCAGAAAACTCTGCACTTCACTCACAAGAAGCTAAAGATCAAGTGACCAGAAAAACAGAAACTTCTGATTTTCTGACAGATTGACCAAAACCAGAAAGAAAGGCAAACAAATGTAAATGCCTCTCAAAAGTTTCCCTTCTGCATTTTCATTAAACATACGGAATAAATTTTAAGAATTGCAGAATAGAACATTTGGAACAGAAAACCTCAACCTCGGAATTCAGGAGGAGAAAGGTAAATGGAAGAATGAAGAAGCAACTCAGTGAACAGTCCTGAAAAGAAGCATAGTGGAAGGAGCTTACTCAATGTTTTGGAGTCAATGATCGATTTGATCCCTTCTGTGAAAAAGAAAAGGACTGATCAGTCGAGTCTTGAAAATAAACCAGGCTGTGAATGAGTGGAATATTGAGAAGGCCGAGGAACTCAGCAACCAGCTTGCTTTTCAAGAGCTTGCGGTGAAAATTGCCAGAGCTGTTGCCTGCTGCAACTTTATAAAAGCCCAAAAGAATGCTGGAAACTCACAGGTGGTTCAAAGAAAGAAGAAAATTGCATGGGGATTTGAAGCAGAGATGGGAAACCAAAAGCAACATGGGATAAACGTAATTTGCCAGAGTTCTTCACGATCTTTCTAGACTCCCAAGTGTGCAATTTACTGAGATTTTCTTGTTTACTTTTAAATATACCAATAAGCCAAGAGATGTGGGAAAATTAAGAATAACATTTGAGTGTTGATCATCAGGCCTTTTCAATATATTTTTCTAAGGTACACAGAGTCACTGTATCAGAAGGAATTGGATGACACAGAAGAATTTCATAAAGTAACATTATGAGCAAGAGCCTATGGTGATGAAGGAGAAAGTTCAAGTTGTTCTGAAGGAGTTGGCAAAAAACAAGACTCCAGGAGTTGATAGCATACCAATTGAATTATTTCAACAAACAAATGCTGCCCTGGATGTGCTCACTAAGTTGTGCCAGGAAATCTGGAGGAAAGCCAGCTGGCCAACTGACTGAAAGAGATCGATATTTGCTCCCATTCCAAAGAAAGGGGACCCAACAGAGTGTGGAAATTATCAAACAATATCATTGACATCACATGCAAACAAGATTCTGCTGAAAATTATCCAGAAACTTTGGGAACAATATGTCAACAGAGAACTGCCAGATGTGCAGGCTGGATTTAGAAGAGGTCATGGTACGAGGGATATTATAGTTAATGTTAGATGAATCTTGACAGAAAGCAGAGAATATCAGAAGAATGTCTATCTGTGCTTCATTGACTATGCAAAGGCTTTTGACTGTGTGGATCACGACAAGCTATGGCTGACTCTGAGAAGAATGGGAACATTTGATTGTGCTAATGCGAAACCTATACTTGGACCAAGAGGCAGTTGTCAGAACAGAGCAGGGAGACACTGGAAGGTTCAAAATCAGGAAGAGGATCCGTCAGGGATGTATTTTGTCTCCATACCTTTTCAATCTGTATGCAGAACAGATCATCTGAGACGCTGGGCTGTACGAGGAGCAATGTGGCATCAGGATTGGTGGAAGAATCATCAACAACCTGCGTTATGCAGATGACACAACCCTGCTTGCTGAAACTGAGGAGGACCTGAAGCATTTGCTGCAGAAGGTCAAAGACTGTAGCCTCCTATAATGGATTAAAGCTCAACATCAAGAAAACAAAGATTCTCACCACTGGGCCAATTGGCAGCATCAGTATGGATGGTGAAGAGATTGAGATAGTTAACAGTTTTAGTTTACTTGGTTCCACAGTCAACACTCTTGGTAACAACAGCCAGGAAATCAGGAGACGAATTGCATTGGGAAAGTCAGCTGTGAGGGACCTCTCAAGAGTACTGAAGAGCAATGACATAAGGATAGAGACTAAAGTGTACCTGGCTATGGTCTTTGCAATTATGTGCTATGTATCAGAGAGTCGGACAGTGAATAGGGATGATAGAAAGAGAATTGATGCCTTTGAGCTGTGGTGCTGGAGAAGAGTGTTGAATATATCGTGGACTGCTAGGAAAACAAAAGGTTTTGCCTGGAGAGAGTAGAGCCAGAATGCTCCTTGGAGTCAAGGATTCTGAAGCTTCGTCTGACATAGTTTGGGCATGTTGCAAGGAGGGACTGGTCCTTGGAGAGGGACATCATGTTTGGGAGAGTGGAGGGATGGTGCAGGAGAGGAAGACCCTCGATGAGATGGATCGATTCTGTGAGTGGAGTGGTGGGAATGAGTGTTTCTGAACGGCGAGGTTGGCATAGGATAGAACGGCGTTTAGGGCTCTTGTACATAGGATCACTATGAGTCGCAAGTGACTCAAAGGCACATAACAACAACAACTCATCCTTTTGAGGCAGAGCATTCTGTTATGGGTATAAGAAATCCAAACATACAGAAAGAAATGGCAGGGTTCATTTATTGATTTATGTCAACCTGTAATATAAAGTCAGTTCTACTTTTTATCCATTTGGTGAAGCACATCAGGTGATCTCCTCGTACTTTCTTGTCTGTTCTTGGTTTAAACACCACCACTTTGGAGTTTGCTTAGGGAGTCTCACTTGATACTGTCTTTCACCGATGACTTTGATTACTATAATGTTACAAACGTTATTAGTTTGGTTTTTTGGTTTGTTTTCTCGATGCCTTTCATTATCGTCTTTTGTCATATTGTCCTAGCAAGTACTTATACTTAAAAAAAAAAAATCCTGGAGTTGCACTATTTGATGGGTGATGGGAGGGGTGGGTAAAGGAAAGGCGAAAGATCCAGTGTCAAAAACCAATGTATACTAACTATTTAAGTAAACCAGTATAAAAAAATTTTTTAGTCATTATTGACTCTCTTGGGAAGCAGAAAAGTTGGTATTTCAGTCACAGGAAAAAAGCAATTTTTGTGTACCTTTGGTTAAAATATCTCGATAAAAAAACATCAGAAAATGCAAGAAAAATCCATCTACACTTTGATTATTGTTGTTATCATCGAGTTAGAACAGACCCATAGTTGACCCTTCAGTGGGTTTTTGTGAGGCAGTTAATCACATGGAAGAAGATTTCCCATCCTTTTTCCACAGAACAGCCAGTGGATTTGAACCATGTGCCTTCAGGATTGCAGCACAGCGTCTTGAAAAACTCAAACTCATTGCTATCAACTTGGAACCAATTCATACTGACTTTCCAGCTGATTTTCAGAGGCTGTTAATCATATGGGATTAACATGTGATTGTCTCTCTTTCTCCTACAGAGCAGCTTGTGGATTTGAATTGAGTGCCTTTGAGTTGACAGTCTTCTGCCTTACCCAGTAGGCCACCTGATCTCCCTTGATATCATAATATGAGTATTTAGAATTCAATAGCATCCAGTTCATCTCTCACTCGAGGTTCTTCTCAGCAACTTGCGTGGCAAATTTTGGCCAATGAATTGTGAGTATAAATAGCATTAGCTACTTCCAGGTTGGGAAGATAAGTCCACAAATGACTCTCTGGAATCCTTTCTCTGCTATGGCAACTGAGGTAACCTCATGTATCAATAGTACAGTTATCAGATGAGAGCACCTCTCTAAACTAAGGGACCCTGAGGAATAGGGTAGAGCACACAGCCTTTTAACAATCATGTAGGACATGTATCATGACTCAGAAATAAGAATTAATTCTGTTAAGTCACTGACATATTTTCTGCATAGCTATCCTTACTAACAAAAGAAGCAAGCTAAACTGACAGAAAGTTCAGTCAGAATGATGAAAGGATTACTAGAAAAAGAGAACAAAGTTTAAAAAGCAAGATACAATTTATTTTGAATGTAACAAGAAAGGTTATTAAGGATTTGGCGCCCCATTGATAATCATTTCATCAACACTTTGTTCTTAAATATTACTTCCCTCTGCCTCAATAATTAGCACACACAAAAACACCTCATCAGAAAAGTATAAACCTGAAACAAAACAGTCACACCAAAATATTTACATGATGTTAAACATCGAATAAATAAACCATTAGAATAGACCTACTGAATTGAGCAAATGGAATCCAATAGAACAGCTGTTAATATTATCTTTCTCCACAAAGAAAAACCTTGATGACTTAATTAGGGCTTCATAAATTGTCAGCCTTTTCCCTGCTTGGTGTAAATAAGCTTTTTTCCATCCAGCCTTTTGTTTAGTACATATCTCTAGATTTCATATTCCGTAGACATATTGGAAGAATGAGATCTTTCCATATCCTGGATCTTCAGAACTTTACCCTGGTCCACACATTCTTTCAACCACTACATCCAAGCAAATTAATTATTACTAATGTTGTTATTGTTGCATGTCATCAAGTACAAAGCATAGCAACCCTGTAAACAAAAGATCTTAACTCTGTGTTATCCTGTGCCATTATCATAATCTCTGACACACTTAAGCCCATTGCTACAGTTACTGTGTCAACTCACATCACTGAGGGTCAGTCCTCTCTTTTGCTGACCCTCCCTCCACCTTTCCAATTAATCACAAGGTCCCTCTCCAAGAAACAGCCTCTTCTATCAACATGCCCAAATATGTAAGATGAAGTTTCTCCATCCATTTTCCAAAACATGTTTATTTCTACCACCACTCAAAGACATCAATTCTTTTTCTGTCATCCTTATTCATGTCCAGGTCTCAGATGCATAGCAGGTGATTAAAAAGATGATGGCCTGAATCAGGCACACCTTAGTCTTCAACAGACATTATTGCTCCTCAGTAATTTGGTTGATCCCTGAATCTGGACTCATCCAATGTAACATGTCTCCTGAGCTCCTGACTGCTGGTACCACAGGTATTGGTTGTGGATATAAGTGAGATGAAATTGTTAATAAATTTGACCTTCTCTCCATCTATCATATTGTTGTCTATGGGTTCAGTGGTGAGTTCTGTCTTTTTGATGTTGAGAGGTAGTCCATTTTGAAGGCTATAGTCTTTGATCCTGTGCAATGTTTCAAGTCCTCCTCTCTGCCTATAGGCATGACAGAAGAAACTGAGAGCTTGCTTGGGTGGAAGTTGTCCTAATAGATGAACATGTATTTTGTATTCTGAGTTGTTCTTGTTACTTCTGAGTTAATCCTAGTCCTGAATTGAATCCTCTTACTTCCCTAGTAAGCCATATAATCACAATAGCTACACAGAATTCACAGATTGTAATTATAATGAATTATGGAGCTCAGAAGAAAAGTAGAAAATTTTGTGGAGGGAATCGCTGGTGTCAAAATTGGTAAAAGATTGCAGAGTGGAGGTGTGTCTGCGGAAAAAGAGGTTAAATAACAAATGAATACACTGTAATTCCTTTTACACAAATTTAAAAACCAGGAAATGTGTTGTCTAAGGTAATATACAATGATATGCAGTCAAATGATAAAGAAATAAAAGAATGTTTCACCTAGAATATATTATAACTTTAATCTGGGAACAACAAAAGAGAAGGATACAATTTTGGAAAGGTAAATCATAGGCCTCATGGAGCTGGTGTTTTCTATTTCTTGAGCTGGTTAGCTATGGTGGTATAACGTGTTTCACTGCCAAGCAAAAGCCTATGCATCTCTGGTGATTCAAATCCACCAGCTTCGCTGCAAGAGAAAGATGAATAACCACTATGATTTGTTGCCTTGGAAGCCAGATGGAGGGACACACTGAGTTGAAATCATCTCAGTAGCAGTGATTTGGTTGGTTTTTAGTGGGCCTATAGGTTACAGCGAGCTATGGTGGGATAGTCCATAAGGAGCTGTTCTGCCAACCGAAAGGCTGTATCTCTCTAGTGGGTCAAATTTGCCAGTGAAACTGCACAAGAAAGATGGGCAATCTTTTCCCATGCAATGAAAAGTCTCTGAAAACCCACTGGAGGGTCAACGAATGAGTCTGTTGCAAATTGACAGAAAAAAGAGAGCTAGCTTATTAATTTTTAGCCATACATATATTGCATCAATGAGTTGGGCAATGATTTAGGATTATGGAAGAATTGATTTTTTTTTTAGTTGTGGTGTCAGAGAAGAATATTGAACATACCATAGTCTGCCAAGAGAACAAACAGGTCTTACCTAGAGAGAGTGAAACCAGGTTGCTCCTTGGAGGCAAAGATTTTGAAGCTTTCTCTCACATACTTTGGGCATGTCGCCAGGAGGGACCAGTCCTTGGAAAAGTATATCATGCTTGAATGGGTGGAGGGACAGCACAGGAGAGGAAGATTCTGGATGAGATGGATTGACACAATAACTGGTAAATGGGCGTAGGTGTGTCCAAGGCATTGAACTAGCTCAGGATAAGGCAGGGTTCAGAGATATTGTGCAAAGGGTCACTTTGAGTTGCAGGCGACTCAACAGCACTTAACAATGATGTATATATTTCTTTGTAAATAAAATTATTTGCATGTGAATTATTACATTTAGCATTAATAATAATTCCTGTTTAAACATATATACTCAAAGACCCACTAACAGAGGATCTGTTTAGCAGATCTTAAGGATAGGGAGGTACTTCGAGTTCAGTTTGTTTTCTTTTAAATGTCCCAGAAGAACCTTTAAGTGACCTATGCATGGACCACTACATGAAATATACTACATTCCCCTTCTTGAACTATCAAACTGAATATCAGAGCTTAAAGGGACTCATGTAGCATAATGTTTAATATTTTGGCTGCTCAGTAAAAGGTTGGGGTTCAAGCCCACCAACCCCTCAGTGGGCAAAGATGAGGCAATCTGTTTCTATAAAGATTAAAACCTTGGGAAACCAAAGGGCAGCTTTCTCCTATTCCACAGACTCATGAATCAGAGGCAGCTTCATGACAGCGGATTTGAGACATTTTTGTTTTATTTGTTTGCTATTTTGGAGCTTTACAGGCATTCTTCTCAAAAGAAAATGTTCTGTGAGACTTCAATATATAAAAAAGTATCAAAGAAATTTGCTTTGATTAAAGCAGAAAAGGAAGGATGAAGATAATCTCTCCAGGATGTCTTTCTTTCTCTACAACAGGAGGTTTTGAGCATCTCTGAAATTCCAGAACTTTATGGCCAAAGCAGAACTTTTATGTCAACTTCACTCAACACAGAGAAAAGCAATTAGCTACACTTAGTTGAAAATAAAACTTGGATATATATTTGACTACAATTTGTGAATTTATTTGATAGAATGACATGAATACAAGAAAGTACAGTATCTGTCACTTACTAGGTGTACAAAACAAATTAATCCAAAATTATGTCTATAATTTAAATAATGTAAAATAAAATCTAAGGCAAAAAATTAACCATCTTGTGATTCTAGGTTTTGGGTGATTCAGAACATAGAATAGCCACAGTTTCTTCTGTGGGAAGGCTCCTGATACTAAAGCAATGTATCTGTTAAGTTACCTATTGCAAACCACAGTACCCTGAATACCTGCTAAAACAATTTTCTAATCACAAATGCAGTTTGAACATGCTGGCTGGAATAGAATTACTCTGTATGAAGCATGTAGTAAACATGAGAAAGGAATGGAATAGAATATTCAAATGGTGAGGTTACATATTAATGCAAATGGAATATGTAGATAAATATATCTTTTCTCAATTTGCATTTTCTAGACAAGTCTTTTCATGAATATGTGGCTACAAGCAACATTTTCTGAAGAATCTTTGGAGACACTGATTATATTTGGGCTACATACAGAGCTCCTGGTCACCAAATATTAGCCAAATCTAATACTGTCTGTACTGGAAAAAACTGGCAAAAGTTGGTAATCTAGGTGAAAACCTTCCTTCTCATATGCCCATTGGTTTTCATTGATTCTCTTGGACTTCATTCAAGAGATGCTGGCATAGGTTGTTGCCTAGCAACAGCATGTAGTGCATTCTCCCACTAGCCCATCGAAATGTTATCTTTCTGGACCTCATAACATTAAGCATCATGGTTTTGTAAACGACGACAATGTCTTAATAACTTTTTTTTTCATACTTCCAAAGGGTATCAGAAAAAGCTACTTAATATTTACTCCTTTGTTACAAATACTGTACTTGATATAACAAAGATCAGGAGCACAAAATTAAAAATACCTGAGTACTAAGGGGGAGGGAGGGAAGAGACAATATGATCATGAATTTCCTTGAGAAGGGTGCTTTTTTTAAGTGACCTGTGACAGTTTAAAGATATATATATATTCAACCTATATTTTAAAAGTGCTTTCTATAAAGAAGTGTTTTTTTAATGGAGAAATTTAAAAGATAAGAACTAAATAGAAAACCAATAGGGATGTTGTAAGAGAGTCTGAGACTTGTTCTTGAATGTAGAGAGTCTACAGAGGAATGAAGAAATGATGGAATAAGAGCATTGAACAGATTCCAAGGGCTGCTCAAGATGAGAAATCTAAGTGTAACAAAAATTGCAGACTTGGAGTCAGAAAACCAAAGATAGAAAATATATTCAGCACTTCTCAAGCTGAAAGAACTGAGGAACAAATCCAAGCTTCAAAGTGTAAGTCTAAAGGACAAAAGATTCAATGCAATGATGCAAGAAGCACCAAGAGAAGATGGTAAGAATACCTGAAGTTACTATAGCAAAAAATTAGTTAGCACTGGACCATATTAGGAAGCACATATGATCAAGAACCAAAGTTACAGAAGTAAGAAATCTAAACTAACCTAAAGGCATTGACAAAATCTAAGACTCCAAGACTTGACAGACTATATGTAAAGGTATTTCAACAAGCACATATAGCCTTGAAAAAAGCCTTCATGAAAAGAAATTTGGAAGACATCTACTTGGCCAAATGGAAGAGATCCATATCCATTTCCATTCCAAAAATAAATGAACCAACAGGATGTAGACATTATGAAATATTATCATTAATATTATAGTCCAGTAAAATCATGGTAAAGATTATTAAAACAAAAATGGCCAAAGCAGTACAGCTATAGATGATTTTCTGAAATTCAGGATGGATTCAGAATAGGTTGGAAAGAAGGACATTACTGATATCAGATAGATTTGGCTGAAAGCAAAGAATACTAGAGTGTGAATCATAATAAACTAGAAATAGCAATGAGAATACTAATAACTCCAGAACACTATATTATGTTATATAGAACCTGTAAGAAGTAGTTGTTCAAACAGAATAAGGGCATTGTTTGTTGTTGTTATTGTTGTTGTTGTTGTTGTTGTTGTTGTTGTTGTTGTTATGTGCCATCAAGTTAATCATGACTCATAGCAACCCTATGAACAATAACTCTGAACTCTGCCCAATCCTGAGCTAACCCTACCCTCTCTGGCACATATGCTTCCATTGCCACAGTCACTGTGCCAATCAATCCATCTCATGAAGGGACTTCCTCTCCAACCATGATGTCCTTCTCCAAAGACTGGTCCCTCCTGGAAACATGCACATAGTATGTCAGACAGAGCTTCAAAATCCTTGTTCCTAAGGATAAATCTGGTTTCATCATCTCCAGGATAGACTTGTATGTTCTCTTGAAAGTCCATAGTATATTCAATGTTCTTCTCTAGCACCACAACTCAAAGGCATCTATTCTTCTTCTGTCATCCTTAGTCACGGTCCAGTTATCAAATACATGGCAAGCAATTGAGAAGACCATGGCCTGGAGAGGATGCACCTTAGTCCCTAGACTTCATTACTTTTTAGCACTCTGAAGAGGCCCCTAACAGGAGACTTTCCTAAAGTAACTTGTCATTAGATGCTGTTGTTAAGAGAGTGTTGAGTGTAAATCCAAGAAAGATTAAATTATTAAAAATCTCAATCTTTTCTTCATCTATTATAATCCTGCTAATTGGCCCAGTGGTGAGAATCTTTGTTTTCTTGATGTTGAGATGCAATCCATATTGAAGACTGCAGTCTTCGATAGAAAAAGGATATTACACTATTTTTTAATTTTTTTATTTTAATGAATGTTTACAGAGACTTTGGATTTCCACTCATTCATTGTTGCACTGGATATTACACTACTTAAAATTAGAAAAGATGTGTGTCAGGATTGCATCCTTTCTCTTTATCTATTCAATCAGTATGTTGAAGTAATAAATTGAGAAGCTAGATTACATTAAGAAGAATACAGCATCAAGACTGAAGGAAGATTTATTAACAACCTGAGATATATAAATGACACAATTTGCTTGCTACAAATGAAAGGGACTTGGAAGGTTTACTGAGGAAGATCAAAGACTATATTCTTCGATATGGGTTAAACTTCAACATCAATTAAACCAAGGTCCTAACAACTGGATCAGCAAGCTGTATTGTGATAAATGTGGAAAATACTTACATTGTCCGTGATTTAATTTTATTTGGATTCACATCAACATGCACAGAAGTAACAAAAAAAAATCAAAGACATACTTCATTGGGATAGTCTGTTGTCAAGGATTTCTTTAAAACGCTAAAGAGCAAGAATGTCAATTTAAGGTATAAGATGGGCCTGACTCAAGCCATGGTACTTTCACGTGTGTCATCTGAATGTTAAAGTTGGACAATGAATAAGGACAACTAAAGAAAGGTTAATGCATTCTTCCCCCTAAAAATCTGTCTTGTAAGAAGTACTGCCAGTAGATTCCTTAGAAGCTAGAAGATGAGACTTCATCTCACATACTTTGGTCATATTCTCAGGAGAAACAAGTCCTTTGAAAAAGATACCATGCTTGGAAAAGTAGAGGGTCAGTGAAAGAGATGAAGACCTTCAATGAAATTAATTGACACAGTAAGTGCAACAATAAGCTTAAACACAGCAATGATTGTGAGGATAGCACAGGAAGAAGCAGGGAGGGTTTCATTCTGCTGTATATATGGTCACTTATGAGTTAGAGTTGAGTCAATGGCACCAGATGTGTGTTTAAATATCTCAACAACACAGACTTTGTTCTTTTAAACTCTTTAGACATCAACTTTCTAACTATACAAACATATTCCAAACTTTAGTATGTTGTTAGGTGCCATTGAGTTGTTTTCTTCTCATATCAACCCTTTGAACAGCAGATCTGGGACTTACCCTAACCTATTGCCATCATTGCTACTTTATTCCTGCTCAAGCTCACTGTAGTAATCACT
The DNA here is from genome assembly GCF_000299155.1 of Elephantulus edwardii. Classification (NCBI taxonomy): domain Eukaryota; kingdom Metazoa; phylum Chordata; class Mammalia; order Macroscelidea; family Macroscelididae; genus Elephantulus; species Elephantulus edwardii. Next base: position 3,379,628 of record NW_006399758.1, on the reverse strand, counting down.
GTAGTAATCACTGTAGTAATCACTGTGTCAATCCATTTCATTGATGGTCTTATCCTTCACCAACCTTCTACCTTTCCTGGTATAGCTCTCTCAAGGAACTGGTTCCTTTGGCAAACACATCCAAAGGAAGTGAGAAGTTTTACCATCCTTCCTTTTAAGGAACATTCTGGCCATACTCCCTTCAAGACAGATTTGTTTGTTCTTTTGGAAATTCATGGAATATTCAGTACTCTTTGCCAATACCACAAACCAAAGGCATCGATTCTTCTTATTCACTGTCATTATTATTTACTGTCTAACTTTCAGAGGCATGAAAGGCAATTGAAAACACCATGGCTTGAATCAAGCACACTTTAGTTTTTAAGCAAATATAATCTTTCTTTAGAACTTTTAATAGATCCTTGACAATGTATTTTGCCAAAGCAACACATCTTTTGATGCCACATTCTTCTTCATATAGTGCAGCTTCTCTAATTATTTGCTCACCATACAGAATTAATAAGCAAGGAGAAAGAATACAACGCTAACACACCTTTTCTGATTTTAAACAATACCGTGTTTCATTGTTCTTTTAAGATAAAAGCTTCTTTGTCTATACATAGGTTTCACATAATTACAATTAAGTGTTCTGGGATTTCTATTCTTTTTAGTTTTAGTCATAGCTTGTTATGATCTACACAGTCAAATATATTTGCATTGTCAATAAAACCCAAATAGACATTCTTCTGGTATTCTCTCTATTCAGCCAAGATACATTTTACATCACCAATGATATCCCTTGTTCCAAGGCCTCTTCTGAATACAGCTTGAATTTCTAGCAGTTCCTAGCTGATGTACTACTATTCAAGGAATTTTTTTAATAATCTTCAGCATAATTTTACTTCTATGTGATTTTAATGATATTATTCAATAATTTTCACATTCTATTGGAATACCTTTTTTGGAGCAGGAAAAAATGTGAATCTCTTCTAGTCAGTTGGCCAAATATTTTTTACAGAGACTGGTGAGCACACCCAGAGTTGCATCTGTCATTTTCTACAAGTGTGGTCAATTTGATTTCCATAGTCCATAAGATGAAGTCCATAGAACAATGTTCTTCCATTGTCCACAGAGTTTTCAAAGTCCTATTATTTCAGAAGTAGATGGTCAGTCCTGCTTCTTAGTCTTCTTAGTCTGGAATCTGCTGAAATCTATACACCACGGGTGACCCTGTCAACATTTAAAATACCTGAAAATACTGTGACCCACTGACCTGGTAACATAATCTTTGCAACTCATAGTCATTTCACATTAATAGCCTTGAATCAAAAGCTAGGCAGGAAGGTTTTCAATAGGAGTATAGACACTAACTATACAATAGGTAAAGAAGAGTTAAATGACCTACAAGTTCAAGGCGATGCAGAAAATTCAGTAAATTCAGTAAAGTACTTTCAATACTACTGTGTTCTAGAAGCTTTTAAAATTCTTTTCAGAAGTAGGGTTAAGATAACATGACAACTGCTTAGGAACCCAGAGAAACTCTGACCACTTCAAACACATAGGAATAAATTTCATCCAAGTAGAGGAAACAAAAAAAAGCTTCAATAAGATTTGAACATGAAAAAGAACAAACTTTTCATTATTTTTATTTAATTAAAAGTTTATCAATCATAAGAAGTGCATGGACTGGGGGGAGGAGGAAATTATACAACGATTTTTTTTAAAGTGAACTGGTGGTAGAGAGGAAAATATGCAAGAATGAATGAATGAATGAATGAATGAAAGAAAATTCAACTTTTCTATAAACTTTCATTAAAATCACAATTAAAAAAAAAGTTTATCTATCATCCAACTAGAGAAAATAAGAGTTATACAGTATACAGTGGGGGAAAATGTTTATCAATCATATTCGTTTTTATTCATTCACAGATATTTTGTTTTATTACATTAATTACAATTTACCAATGTAATTAATTATAATGTTCAACCAAACTCTTCTTGTATATTGCCTTTCCCTTCACCCAACTATCTATTCATTTTTGCTCTTCTTTTCCTCTCTTATCAAACTCTCCAATGCCTACATTCTCTCTGTCCTGGAAAGGGTGACACCAAGTTGCTCTTTAGAGGCAAGGATTTTGAAGCTCACTCTCACATACTTTGGGCATGTTGCCAGAAGGTACCACCAGTCCTTAGAGGAAGACACCGTGCTTAGAAGGATGGAGAAACATCACAGGAGAGGAAGACCCTAGATTAGATGGACTGACATAGTGACTGGAGTCATTGGGTCAGGTGTGTCAAACACAGTGAGATTATCTGAGAATAGCACAGGGTCCAGGAGCTGTTGTATAGAGGGTTGCTATGAGTCACAGGTGACTCGACGTCACATAACAACAACAATCTCTGTGTAAACCTTCCTTAGCTTGGAAAAGAACAATCTTAAAAAAAAAAAAACAACCCTATAATCATTGATCAAAAGCATGGGTTACAGAAAAAAGAATGGGCTCAGGAGAATATAAAAGCTATTGAGGCTAGACATCTGGTGTTGGTTATAGAAGTTTATATGAGTTGGGTTCAGCAAATATATAGACAAATCCTTTAGAAAACAAAGTGATTCTATCAAGTTAATCTAAGTATGAACTGGTCACTCTTTTATTTTATATAAAATTCACCTCATTCCAAAAGCTAGCTCAGGACACCTGGAAAGATGTCTTGAGGGTCTATGACATTGTCAGATCAGCAAAGACAGAGAAAGATTGTAAAAAAAATAAGAGGCAACCTTCCATATGACCTAATAATTCCACTGCTGGGTACACATGCTAGAGATATAATAGCAGTAACATCAATTCATGGGAGAATACCTACATTCATTGCATAATTCAAAGCAGCAAAAAGATAGAAACAACCTAAATCTCTAATAACATATGAATGTATAAGTAAAATGTGGTGCATACATACATCAGAATATTATTCTGCAATAAAGAAAAATGCATTGCCAAAAATCTTGGAAAAAATATTCTATGCACACAATGATGGGGAAAGAAAGGTTAATTTACTCTCTAAATAGTAGACACTTGTTATACTGGTAATTTAAGGAAAAGTAACATGGAACGAAGGTGAAATGTACAGTTTAACAAACTAAGCAATGTCACTAAAAAGCACACAAGGAAAAAGGAACTCCTGGTAACTGATGTAATTATACAGTCTTTGTTAACAATGTTATTTATATGGGAAATATTTTTTAGCATCTATTAAATGTCAGATACCAAAATGACCTTTAAAGTACCAGGTCTCCATCAATTGTCTTTCTCTTCTGGTAGTTTGTTTACTACCAGTAATAACCATTTCCCAGACTTGTGATTCATTCCACAAGCCCGTATCTGCCTACAGCTTGGCACATGTATATTTGCACAGCAGAGTTTATCATTACAGACAGACAGTCCAAATGCTTTTTTGTCTTGCTTAAAGAACTTGACAGGTCTGTGGTACTACAGGAAGTTACAGGAGAAGAATTAGAGATTTTTCTCATAAGCCTTTGTATTAAAGTTATCCTCTCCAGAAACAAAGGCAAGCAGAGAAGATGGCAGTGTGACCAGAAATGGCTCTGGAGGTTAGAATTTATAATACACAAATCAGATCCCTTAGTGACTGAGTCTCATCCAGATGTGCCAGCCATAAAAGAATGATATGAGGACTCATTAATTGATAATTTTACAACATCAAAAACAGATCTCCACCATCAGCACTACTTTGCTGACAACCCCCTAAAGCTTCAAGGTTATGGGGGAATGCCTTGCCAAGCCTGTGACTCACCATGGTGGCTCAAAGAATCACCCAGTAGGGCCTGCAAAAAGCTCAGCTCATTCAACAATGCACCCACTGTTAAAACACTTCATTCAGTTTTGCTAAAGTCATTCCTATCCACGCCTCTAGTCCTATTCCTTATAGCTACTGCTTGCAGTTGACTCCAAAATCACTTTTTTTTTTCCAATTTAATCAATGATAACTCAATAGCTATTGTGTAGTGGTGGCCTAGTGAATAAGAGTTGTGCTTCCAACCCAAAGGTGGACCGTGTGAACCTACAAGCTTCTCAGGAGGAAAAAGATGAACAATCTCCTCCCATTCTTTCTATTTACAGCCTTTGAAAATCCACTAGAGGGTCAGCTGTGAGTCAATTCTGGCTCAGTGGCAATGAGTATAGTTTTTTGAGATGAGTATAGGTTGCTGGTGACGAGACAGTGGATACTGATGCCCTGCCTTTTAAATATCTTATCCCACTAAGACAAAAAATTTTTGTAAGGAATTTCACTACTAATCTAAAAGGCCATACCACTCTGGTGGTGTGAATCCACCAGAGATTTCAAGGGAGAAATACAGGAAATATTTTCCTGAGAAATTTATAGAAAAACACTGGAGGATGAGCTAGTTATTGGTTCCAGCTTGATGGCAGTTAGATAATATTATTTGAGAGTCAATTCCTGAGTGGTACAAATAAGTAATGTACTAATCAAATTATTGGTGATTCAAATACATTCAGAGGCCCCAGGAGATCTACTTCTGAATGCTTACAACCATTGAAAACCCTATAAACCACCATTCTATTTTGAGTTCGCAGTGCCCTACCTTGTTATTGCAGTGGCTAAGAAAGAGTATGGATGGTTCACAGTAAGGCAAGTTTCAATAAGTTTCTATTGTTTGTAGGGTCACTATCTGTCAGACTCATAGTGCTCAACAGTATTTAACAGTACTGACTTAGATGGTGTCATCCTGAGATAGAATCAACTCTAAGGCAACTGGAATGTTATTATTGCTGTTAAGTGCGGTCAAGTCAGTTATGACTCATAGCGACCCCATTAACTAAAGATCTGAACCCTGAGCTATAACGTTCGTAGTCCTTCTAATGCTCATAGAGTTTAAGAAGTAGATGCCAGAGATGCAAAAATTCTGAATAAAATATTGGCCAATACATTCCTACGATACATTAAAAAAAACCATCATATGGGTGACCGTGGAGGACATGATGCTGAGTGAAATATCTCAGTCACAAAGGGACAAACGCTATATGGTGCCACTGTTGTAGAATAAGGCTGACATCAGGGTGGGGTTAAGACTGAGAAAAACAGGATAAATTATGTTTACTGCATTGAAGTCTACCAATTGAAGTATTTCAGATAACAGATGTTGCCCTGGACGTGCTCACCAAGTTGTGCCAAGAAATCTGGAGAACAACCACTTGGCCAACTGACTGGAAGAGATCTATATTTGTTCCCATTCCA
>NW_006399758.1:3366828-3368955 GCF_000299155.1 Elephantulus edwardii | reverse complement strand
CCAAGAAGGGTGACCCAACAGAGTGTGGAAACTATAGAACACTATCATCAATTTCACATGCAAGCAAAATTGTACTGAAGATTATCCAAAAATGACTGGAACAACACATCAGCAGAGAATTGTCAGAAGTCCAGGCTAGGTTTAGAAGGGGTCATGGTACTAGGGATATTGTAGCTAATGTTAGATGCATCTTAGCTGATAGCAGGGAATACCAGAGGAATGTATATTTGTGTTTCATTGACTATGCAAAGGTGTTTGACTGTGTGGATCATAACTGTGTGGGGGAAAAAAGGTATTCACAATTAATAAGTCGGTGAACATACAAAATTCAATCATTCTACCCTGCCTCATTTCAGTTACCAAGTCTAGACTTACCAATGATCATTCCTTCACATTATTTCCAAATTTTTACCCATTATCATTAATATATCTTGATTGTATTTTTGGTCAATTTTGAACTGTAAAATGTGGTAAAAGTCTTCAATTTCCTCCTCTTTGCCTCTAAATGTTAGTGTATATTTTTGAATAATAGTATTAACAGGTGTTACTTGTATGTAAATGAATAATACCCTAGCATTCACCACCAAAAAAAAAGTGGATGCCAATACTGCTTGCAAGCCTGTCTTAGTCCAGGAGCTCCACCAAATCCAGTCCAGCATGGGTACTTTTATGACATTTGACACACCAGTGGCATAGTGTTCAGTACCACAGCAACCCTAAGTTATCTCAGTAAGAAAATTGACAGAAAAGTGCTATACCTCTTAAACTGTGGTCTTCCCCTACACAATTAACAGGAGGCCTGAGGGCCAAACCAACTTTTAAATACAAAGGTCCACCCACCAGGTCCTGATTAACAAGCTTCCAGCCCACAGCTGATAGTTTACTAAATCCAGGCACCAATCAACTTACACATAACTAATGAAACAAACAAAATGACCCTACAGCTTACATCCAACTTTTAACTATATCAAGAGAACCTACCCTCCAGAATTCAACTGCTTCACACATGAGCCTCCAAACTGGACACTTAGTCTGGGCCCAACTGACTTTTAAATATGAAGGACTGTCCACTGCCCACTGATTGACTTAAACAAGAGGCTCCAGCTCAAAGCTGATTGTTGACTAAATCCAGATGGCCAATTTATGAAGACATAGGATAGGTAAAACAGAGAGTTGCTGTGGTTTACATTATGTCATTCCACCCCCTCACCTCACCCCACTCCCATATATTAACCACCATGGAGGAGTATAGTAGAGGGTACCTGTAAAGAACTCTCAAAAATCAAATGCAAACTCATTGCTGCTAAATCAGAACCAACTCATAGTTGGCCCTAGAGTGGGATTTTGGAGCTGTTAATCTCTCAGGAGGATATTGCTCATCTTTCTCTCATAGAGTGACTCTTGGATTTGAACCACCAACGTTAACTCTCTATGGGTTATACCACCAGAGTTCCTAAGGGATTTTGTTATTATGAAAAGTGATCTTGTTAGAGTCTTAAGACATAAATTCTGCTGACAGCCCATCACTTTGCACTTATATGACCCTGGGGAAGTTCCTTCGTCTTCACTGAACTTTAATCATTTTCATAGTGAAAATGGTAGCACTTACACACAGGATTGTGAAGAAATGACAGGTGGATATTAAAGCACAAATTGCAGTATCCAGAATACAGTAAGTTCTTGACAAGGCACTGCAGTTGGAGTTGGAAATACAGAAATGAGTAAGATGTAATGTTTTGTTCTGTTGGAGAAGATAAAGAAAAAAACCCAAGGACTTAAGATCTACTACAGAAACACACAAGATGCTGTAAAAATAGAAGAAATCCACAGTCCACTTGGCCTGAGGGACTGGGGAGACTTCATAGAGTTTGACACAGTTAGGTCTTAGAGAATTGAGTTTGTCGTGAGGACAAGAAGATAAAGACCCTCTAGGCCCAACTGTGGTGAGATGGGCTGGTGGTCTGACATAGAGGATCTCCCTTAGGAACTGCACATAGCCAAAGGGTCTGTTGTGAATAGAGCAGAAGGTACAATGTAAGTGGCAGAGGCTGGTAAATGGAGTGGGAAACTAGGTTGTACCAATGAGGGAGTTTTTCTTTTGCTTTTCAAGGAGAGGAGCAAACGGGG
>NW_006399758.1:3360242-3366728 GCF_000299155.1 Elephantulus edwardii | reverse complement strand
CCAAAATCTCTGTAGATGTTCATTGAAATGAAAAATAAACAACCTAAATTTAAGAAAAAAAGTAGGCAGGGGTCAGATCAGAGGGACTCAGTGTGTCCAGGTGTTGGCATTTGTATGTATATGCCGTCACATACATACAATGGATGTCCTCTCACACACTAACTGGTTGCTTTCTTATGCCAACTGCCAAACTCAGTTTTTTCCTCTGGCTTGACAAGACCTGATGCTCTTCACTGCTACTCAGTCCCACATTTTTCCACTGTTCTTTTGAAGTTTACTTGCATCACTTCTTTGTTCCTGGCCAGGTAAACTTTTCTAATACTCCTCATCAGATGGTGAGAGCTACTAACTCTCAACTCCTCCATGGAGCACATAAGAGGGCAACCATGTCAGCTTGCCTCAGCCTTTCCTGACTTTCTCTTCACCTGTCTGTCTACCTGGCCTGAGGACCTATGCCAGTCTCTTCTCAAAGTCCTAATCAGTGAACAATAATTTCCTCTATCTTTGATTTCTGTCTTTTCTAACCTGTGACCTTGTTCATGATAGTCTTCAGGCAAGTCTGCAACCAAGGGCCTGGGAGCTGATCTAGTGCTGATTCACATATCTGATTTGAATCTTCAAACCAGAAACCCAATTCATCAAGTGTTTGGTTATGTCTAAGCATTATCTGTAACTGTGCCCTATTTATTATATATATGAAGATATATGTATATAGTCAAACAAATGAATATACATACACTTGGACATGCATCCTCCCCAGTCTTGGGCCACTAGGCCTTGCATTGGGAACTGGCACTGGGGAACTACCCTGCCAATTGAGGAACAACCTTGAAATTGAGGTCAACAATTTCAGCATGCTTTGGTTCTGTAATCAATACTCTTGGCACTGTCAATTAAGAAATCAAAAGACAAATTGTATGGGGAAAATCTGCTGTCAAGAACCTGTCCAAAATGCTGAAGAACAATGATGTCAGTCTAGAGAATAAGGTGTATTTGATTCAACCTATGGTCTTTGCAATTACTTGCTATGCATTAGAGAGCTGGACAATGAATAAAGATGACAGAGGAAGAATCAGTGCCTTTAAGTTGTAGTGCTGGAGAAGAGCATTGAACATACCATGGACCACCAAGAGGACAAACAGATCTGTCCTGGAGAAGGTGAAACCTCCAGGTTGATCTCTGAAGGCAAAGATTTTGTTTGAAGCTCCGTCTCACATATTTTAACCACATGACCAGAAGAGACCAGTCCCTGGAGAAAGACATCAAACTTAGGTGGAGGAACAGCAGAGGAGAGGAAGACCCTGGATGAACTGGATTAACACAGTGACTGGGATAATGAGGGTAGGTGTGCCAGAGACAATGAGATTGGTGTAGAATGTGGCATGGTTCAGAGATATTGTACATAGGGTTGCTTTGAGTCACAAGTGACTCGACAGCATCTAACAACAACAGTGGAGCCAAATCAGGACCACAGAGCAAATCACTGGCCCATCCTCACAATCTGGGCCTTGGCAGGTGCACAGAGCACCACCCCAGCCACTGCCTAAGTCTCAGCCAGACCTGGAGCCATAGAAGGTCTCCCATGCCATGATATATATATATGCTTGCTTGTTTATATGGAGGTTTTTACTAAGGAATATATTTCTTATCTGTAATTTTCTAATACTGGAGGAATGGTTTGCATGTTCTTGTTTATTTTGTACCCTAAGTATATATGTACTTGCTTATTTGTCATTTGCACTTATGAGTATGGTACTTGTCTGCAAGCTTGCTATACTGGAATGTCAAGGCTTTTAAGATAGACTAGGAAACAAGATTGTCCACTTCTGAAACAGCAGGTCTTCAAAAACCCTGTGAACAACGGAGGGACACAGATATAGTGCTGGAGGCAGAACTGAGATTATAAGGTACTCAAAATGAGGAGAAACAGCTGCAAACATCCATTAATAATTGGAACATGGAAGGCATGAAATATCAATCTAGGGAAATTGAAGGTTGTTAAAAATTAAATGAAACATATATTAGTGAGCTGAGGTGGACTGTTATTGGCAATTTTGAATCAGACAATCATAGGCTATATTAAGCCAGGAATGGAAAATTTAGAAAGAATGGTGTTGCAGTCACAACCAAAGAGTCCATTACAAGATCTACAACAAATTGAAGTAAAATGCTATAAGTAGATGCCATCCTTACATATACAAGGAAAATATGGTAATACAACTGTTATTCAAATATATACACCAACAAATAAAACCAAAGAGAAAGAAAATTTAGTATTTCAACCAATTTTTGCTCACTTCAATTGACAGACCATGCAATCAAGATACATTAATGATTGGTGACTTGGATACAAAACTTGGAAACAAGGAAATGTTATCAAAAATTATAAACTTGATGACAGAAATGAGGTTGGAGATCAAACGATTGAATTTTGTACAATTAATGATGTATTATTGCAAATATTTTCTTTAAAAAGTACAAATAAATGGCAGCTACACACATTGATGTCATCTGATGGATTACAAAGAAATTAGATTGACCACAATATGGAAAAAATAAATTGTTGGAGAAGCTCATTGTCAGCAGTCAAAAGCATGCCAAGTGCTGATTGTGGCACAGACCATCAAATACTCATATGCAAGTTCAAACTGGAGCCGAAGAAAATCAAAACAAGTGCACAAGAACCAAAGCACAACCTTGAATCTATCCTATGGAATTTAAAAGCCATCTTAAAAATAGATTTGAGGGACTGAACATAAATGATTGGAGACCAGATGAACTGTGGCACAACATCACAGCATATAATCTAGGAAGAAAGCAAAAAGTCATTGCAAGTACAGAAGAGAAAGATCAAAATGGCTGCCAGAAGTTACTCTGAAAACTGCACTAGAGTGCGCACTTCAACAGCACATATACTAGAATTGGAACGATACAGAGAAGATTGGCATGACCCTTGCACAAGGGTGACACGCAAATCTGTGAAGCATTCCATATTTTTAAATTGGCTTAATTCTCTTAAGCCCCACTAAGACCCAGTGGGTCTGTTACGTGACGTGGACAGTAGGAATTTGAATCAGAACTTTTGTTGGATTCGACTCAGAATGAGCACATAGCCTCTGTTGCATTCCGGGCCACATTTTGGTCCGCACTGTGACTGGCAAAAGCCAGAAACTGCAAGGCAAGCTTCTGAGGGACCCATCTGAAAGGGGTAACCTTGGTGGGGACATTGGCTGAATTATCTAAGGCCCCACTAAGGCCCAGCAGGACTGTTACGCGACGTGGACAGTAGGAATTTCAGTAAGAACTTTTGTTGGATTAGACTCGGAACTGTATGAATGCACAGCCTGGGTTGCACTCTGGTCCACATTTCAGTGTGCACTTTGGATCAGCAAAAGCCAGAAGCTGCTGGACCCATTTGAAAGGGGAAAGCTTAGTGGGGACGTTGACTGAATTCTCTTAAGCCCCACTAAGACCCAATGGGTCTGTTGTGTGACGTGGACAATAGGAATTCTAAAAAGAACTTTTATTGATACAAGTAGTTTTAGGAACCACAGGATCTTAAACCCATACTGCTTTACAGAAATTTGAGTCTTCACCGGTCCTGCTAGACTCAGGACCCTGCTCAGGCAGGGGCCACTGGGGGAGGCCACTGGGTAGGGGCCAAAGATTGAGAACCCCTGACTGGGAGACGGACAGCTGGAATTTGATCAGGGACCTCAATCGTGAGCACACCTGGGCAGCTAAGGTCTGAGTGAGGTCCCTCAACTGGTTGACCCACCCTGGTGACGATTCACCTCCCTGCCTGCCCCACCCCATTTGGCTCCGTACATGTGCCTATACGACCAGTCAATCAACCTGCCTTTAATCCAGAGCACCTGGATCTGACTTACCTACAAAAGACTGATCTCACAGGCTCTGAACTGACCTTTACCTTGAGTCAGATATTCAGAGAAATTGTCTTCAGATCAAGAATATATCAATGTCTGGAAGAAAACAAGCTACCCTACACACTACACAAATGCAGAACAAATGTTACCACCAAAGGGTGACAGAGTAGCAATGGATTTCCTAAAGCCGGAAAGTCTAATGGAACTTTCTGACACAGAATTTAAAAGAACATTGAATATTTTCTATGGATGAAAGACAAACTCAAAGGATACTACAAGCAAAAACCAGGAGGAGGTAAAAAAAAAAAAACAACACCGCAATCCAGAACAATACAGATAAAACAAACGAAGCACTAGTGACATTTGAAAAGCAAGAAACTACAATCCAAAATATGAGGTCCAATGTTTCAGATGCTGTCAACATGATGGAGGGACACATAAATAGAATTGAAGAGATAAAACACAGAACCAGTGAAATAGAAGATAGAATTGTCACCACTGATCTTCTAGAGCAAAAAGCAGAATCAAAAAGGAAGGAAAAAGAAGAAAATACAAGAATAATGTGGGACACCATCAAGAGAAATAACATGCGCATCATTCGCATCCCAGAACAGGCAGAAGCAAGTAAGGACACCAAAAAAGTTGTGGAAGAATTACTAGAGGAAAACTTCCCAGACATAATGAAGAATGAGAGAATATATATTCAAGAAGCTGAGCGAACACCATATAGAATAGACCCCAATAGAAAAACACCAAGGCATATCCTAGTTAAATTTGCCAGAACCAAAGATAAGGAGAGAATCCTGAAAGCAGCAAGAGAGAAACAAAGAGTAACCTACAAAGGAGAACAAATATGATTAAGTGCCAATTTCTCAACGGAAACCATGCATGCAAGAAGTCATATACCAAACACTCAAGGAAAGAAACTGTCAAACAAGAATACTGTACCCAGTAAAATTATCCATCAAATATGAAGGAGAAATCAAGATATTCCCAGAAAAACAAAACCTAAGAGAGTTTGTAAAAACAAGACCAGCATTGCACTGAAAAAACTCTGAGAGAGCTCCTTCTTACAGAGTTACCACCAACAGCAACATGGACCAAAGTAACTAGCAACAACACCAAAAAGAATTCAACAAAATGATAGCAATAAAACCCTGCCTTTCAATAATCACACTGAATGTGAATGGTTTGAACGCACCATTGAAGAGAAGAAGAATAGCAGATTGTATAAAAAAAAAAAACCACAAACCATCAATATACTGTCTACAACAGACACACCTAAAAAGTTAAGATAAAGAAAGACTAAAAATAAAAGGATGGGAAAAAATATACGAAGCAAATGGCAACCAGAAAAAAAAGCAGTATTAATCTCCAATAAAATAAAATTCAAAGCAAAAACCATCACAAAGGACAAGGAAGGTCACTACATAATAATTAAAGGGTCAATAGAACAAGAGGACATAACAATAATAAATATCTATGCACCAAATGAAGGACCTGCAAAATATATTAAACAAACATTAACAAAACTGAAAAAGGAAATATACAACACTACGATAGTAGTTGGAGACTTCAATACTCCTCTCTCAAGAAAAGATAGAACTGCAAGGAAAAAAACTCAACAAAGATGCTCAAGAATTAAACTACACAATAAACCAACTTGATCTCATAGATATTTATAGGCTAATGCACCCCCCAAAAAACACAGTATACCTTCTTCTCCAATGTGCATGGAACATTCTCCAGAATAGATCACATTTTAGGTCACAAGGCAAGCATCAATAAATTCAAAAACATAGAAATAATTCAAAGCATTTTCTCAGACCATAAAGCTACAAAATTAGAAAGTAATAACAAGAGGATAAAGGAGGAAAAAACCATACACCGGGAAGCTGAACAACAACTTGTTTGAACATGACTGGATACTGTTGTTGTTGTTAAGTGCCGTCGAGTCACAGGTGACTCGTGACGCTATGAAAGAGAGTCCTCGATGCTTGGGTGCCTTTCATCCCCTCTCCAGGTTCATAGGGTCTCCAGTGGCAAGCTATTATGGAAGTGGATGCCACTCCTCCTTCCAAGCTTATTTTAATCGGGGAGCTCCACTCCACTCTCTGTCCTCTTTGGGTAACCAGCCATTAACGCATTTGACACATCAGTGTCAGTGTTCAGCCTCACAGCAACCACAAGTGACCATTGTATGGCAACTTGTACACCAGAGCTATATGACCTGGAGGAATGTCTGAACAAAAACAATGAAAGGCAGGCCCGAGGGCCTCAGATTAAAAGTCACCCACCTTTGGCTTGGTAGCATCGCCTTCTGTCCATTGGGCCAGTTGATCTCTCTATGTTGATTTTGATTGGGTACTACAACAAATCAAAAATGAAATTTAAAAGTTTCTTGACACAAATGAAGATGAAAACACCACTTGCCAAAACCTCTGGGAAACAGCCGAAGCACTAATGAGAGGTTTATTTATAGCAATAAGTAAACACATCAAAAGGCAAGAAAAACAGACCATTGACTCTCTAAACCAACAACTGAAAAAGAACAGCAAGAAAACCCGACACCCTATAAAAAAACTGAAATTATAAAAAC
>NW_006399758.1:3358389-3359795 GCF_000299155.1 Elephantulus edwardii | reverse complement strand
AGACTCATTCTATGAAGCAAGCATTTCCTTGATACCAAAATCAGGCAAAGATACCATTTTAATGGTATAGAAAACTATAGGCCAATATCTCTCATGAACATAGATGCAAAAATCCTGAATAAAATCATGGCAAATAGAATCCAATGATACATAAAAAAAGTAATTCACCATGACCAAATGGGACTCATAACAGGGATGCAAGGATGGTTCAACAGAAGAAAGACAATCAATGTAACTCATCACATTAACAAAACAAAGAACAAGAATCACATGATCCTATCAATTGATGCAGAAAAGGCCTTTGACAAAATCCAACACCCTTTCCTGATTAAAACACTTAACCAAATAGGATGAGAGGGGAATTTCTTCAACATAGTAAATAGTATATACACAAACCCGAGAGCCAACATTGTTCTCAATGGAGAAAGGCTAAAGGCATTCCCTTTAAGAATAGGAACTAGGCAAGGATGCACATTATCACCTCTCCTATTCAATATTGTATTGGAAGTCTTGGCAGTAGCAATAAGACAAGAGAAGGAAATAAGAGGAATCCAAATTGGAAAAGAGGAAGTAAAATTATCTCTCTAGCACCTGATATGACAGTATACTTAGAAACCCTAAAGACTCAGCAAGAAAATTACTGGACATGGTTGACCAAATCAGCAAATTAGCAGGATACAAGATCAACATACAAAAATCAGTTGGATTTCTCTACAGTAACAAAGATAATTCAGAGCTGGAGCTAAGAAAAACAGTACCCTTCATAATAGCAAATCACAAGATTAACTTCTTGGGAGTAAATATAACCAGAAGTACAAAGGATCTATTCAAAGAAAATTACAAAACATTATTACAAGAAACAAAAAGAGACCTGGAGAAGTGGAAGAATATCCCTTGCTCATCCATAGGAAGACTCAGTGTTGTGAAAATGGCAATACTATCAAGGGCAATTTACATGTTCAATGCAATCCCAATACAAATACCAATCCCATTCTTCAAGGAGATGGAAAAGATAATCTCTGGTTTCATTTGGAATGGAAAGAAGCCCCGAATAAGCAAAGCACTCCTTAAAAACAGAAAAAGGTAGGAGGCATCTCTCTCTCTGATTTCAAATCCTACTACACTGCCATGGTAGTTAAGACAGCATGGTACTCGTACAATGACAGACACATAGATCAATGGAATAGAATTGAGAATCCAGAAATCAGCCCATCTATTGGTCAACTGATTTTTGACAAGGAGATGAAATCAGTTAAGTGGGGAAATGACAGTCTTTTTAACAAATGGTGCTGGCAAAATTGGAAAGCTATCTGCAGAAGACTCAAGCAAGATCCACACCCCACTCCATATACAAAAACCAACTCAAGGTGGATCATGGACCTAGGACTAAAACCAAGGACTATAAA
>NW_006399758.1:3343552-3357549 GCF_000299155.1 Elephantulus edwardii | reverse complement strand
TGCATAGTGCCACTGTTATAGAATGAGTCTGACATCAGGGTTGGGGTAAGATTGAGAAAAAACTGGATAAACTGTGTATACTATATTGAAAATGATGAGAGAAAGAACAGAGTAGAGGCGATATATAATTGAGTATTATGGTTAGCACAGGAGTCCAGAATTAACGTTGCATAGAGAAGTGTACTTGGTGTGGGGATGGGGGAATTGTATACCAATGAAGGAATTTTTTTTTTCCTTTTTTTTTCAAAGATAGGAGTGAACTGGTGGGGAGGGGTGGGCAGGGAGAAAAGTGCAGCAATGAATTAATGGAAATCCAAAATCTCTGTAAATGTTTATTAAAATGAACAAAATAAAAAACTGCACTAGAATGCTGAAAAAAAAAAGAAAGAAAAGTCATAACTGGGGGATTGGGAGGAGAAAAAGATAAGAGTGGATAGACAATGAATATTACATTGGGACAGATTTAGGAAAGAACAGGTTAAAAGTGATATATAATAATAAATATATAATATAAACAGATGGAGCCCTAGATGTGCTCACCAGTTAATCCTAAGACATTTGGAAGACAGCTGGTTGACTGACAGACTGAAAAAGATCCATATGTTTTCTCATTCCCAAAACAGGTGATCCAACCGAATGTGGAAATTATCAAATGGTATTATTAATATCAAATGCAAGTAAAATCTTACTGAAGATTATCCAGTAATAACTAGAACAGTATACTGGCAAAGAAATGTTAGAAATTCAAGATGGGTTTAAAAGAGACAGTGGCACCAAAGATATCACTTCTTATTACAGGTGGATCTTATCTGAAAGCAGAGAATACCAAAAGGATGTTTATTTGTGTTTTATTGAGTACACAAAGGTATTTGACTATGTAGATTATAACAAATTATGGCTAACATTGAGAAGAATGGGAATCCCAGAACACTTAATTGTGCTCACACGAAGCTTATGCTTAGACCAAGAAATTGTTGTGCAAATAGAACAAAGGAACAGTGCATGGTTTTAAATCAAGAACGGTATGCAGCCAATAGAATGGACTGAGAAATTATGGTACATTCGCGTGATGGACTACTACGTAGCATGTAGAAGCAATTATTTTTCAAAATCACTACCTAACTTGGGCAGGACTGGAGGGCATTATGCTAAGTTAACTAACTCACTCCCATAAGGATAAATCCTGTACAAGACAATTATTTTCAAAATAGAAAGAAAACTAGTAAAACATGTATGAGGATCTAAGGGGAGGAGAGGAAGAGCAGATGAGTAAGGATGGGGAGGATGGGTAAGGGGTCGCACAATTTGATGGGTACAACGAGGGGTGGGTAAAGGATATGGGAAAGATCCAGTGTGAAAATGTAAGTGAACTTTGTAAATAAACCAGTATAAAATACAAATTTAATTAAAGAAAAAGAAAAAGTAGGCCTGTTTCCTTTCTCCATACCTACTTATTCAATCTGTATGCTGAGCAAATATTTCAAGAGCCTGGACTTGATGAAGAAGAGTGCATTAGGTTTATAGGAAGAGTCATCCATAATTTGCATTATGCAGATCATACGCCCTTGCTTACTGAACTTGAAGAGACACTTGCTGCAGTAGATCAAAGACTAAAGCCTTCAATAAGGATTACATCTCAGCATCAAGAAGACAAAAATGCTCACCACTGGGCCAATAGGCAACATCATAAGAGATGGAAAGAAAATTGAAGCTGTCAATGATCTCATCTTGCTTGGATCTACAATCAACACTCTTGTTTGGATCTACAATCAACACTCTTGGCACCAATAGCTAAGGAATCAAATGGCATATGTATTGGGTAAATCTACTTTCAAGGATCTCACTAAGGTGTTAAGGAGCAATTATGTCAGTTTAAAGACTACTTTGCATCTGATTCAAGCCATGTTCTTTTCAATCACGTATTATGCATCTAAAAGTTGGATAATGACTAAAGATGACAGAAGATTTGATGTTTTTGAGTTGTGATTTTAGAAGAGTACTTACTACCCCAAGGACTATAAAGAGAACAAATGGAGAAAGTGTCACTGGTGGTTCTTTAGAGGCAAGAAGGATACAGTTTCATCTTATGTATTTTCTGTATATTGTTAGGAAGTGCTGGTCCTTGAAAAAGGACATCATGCTTGGAAAGATGGAAGGTCAGTGAAGGAAAGGAAGACCCCTGAGATGGATCAACATAGTGACTGTAAGAACAAATGTGAGTATATTACAGATGATGAGGATGCCACAAAATAGGGCAACATTCAAACATGTTGTTCATAGAGTCTCAAAGCTGTAGTGAATCTGTAGTACCTAAGAACAATAAGACTCACACGTTATTAAACACAGTATAACTTCCTCTAAATTATTAACTTTTATTCCAAATAATCCTTATATCTGCTTTTAAAGTAGAGTTACAAATAATTTTAATAGTTGGTCACACTTAAGTATTTTAATAAAAGAAATAATAATAATATATTGATGAGTCTCAGGTGATTGACGGCACATAATAACAATGATGTATTGATAGTTAACCATATACAGGTAGTGTTGCAAGTGCTCGGCACATAGAAGTTTGGTCAAATCCTATACAAACTATCTAATCCTATACAAAAATCCTATAAGATGGGAACAGTGACTATAGCAATAGGCTCAAGCATGTCAAAAAATGTGAGGATAGCACAGGGTTTGGATCTCTTGTTCACAGCAACTTCACAACACTTAACAACAAGAAAAGTTGTTATCTTAATTTTATAGAGTGGAAACCAAAGTATAGAATTATAAGAAGTGAAATTGATTTTAAAAATTGGAAACCTGGAAACCAAAGGTAGTGTCCCTATCTGCCACAAGTCCTGATAACAGTGAAATCTTTTGTGTACCTTTGTCTTGAGTTTAAAAACCATTTTGTATCTTTTACGGGGGCTCATGTTCTCAGTAGGAGAGTTAGATCATGAATTTCTGAGTTAGGCTGTGGATGAACTCTGGCCCACACTTGAATGATACAGAGGATCCACTGTGCCAGGGTTGACTCCATTTGCAAACAGAACTGTGCAAACTTATTCAGAGAGTCAATGTTAACCTACTAAACTGCACACAGGATTCATGACTTGATTTCTTAGCCCTACAAAGGTATTCTAAGCATACAGAATGCTACAGATCATACAGTTTCCATTTTCTCTTGTTATGATTGAGTCTATCCTTGGTTCTTCCCTCTGGAATATTTTTATTATTGTTGTTGTTTTTATGTGCCATAGAGTTGTTTGCAACTCATAGCAACCCTATGAACAACAGTCCTAAACCCTGCTCTGTCCTGTGCCAATCGCATTGCCTCTGACACACCCATCCCGATTTCCCCAGTAACTGAATCAATCCACCTCATAGAGGGTCTTCCCCTCCTATGTTGTCCCTCCACCCTGCCAAGCATGATGTCCCTCTCCAAGGACCTGTCTCTCCTTAAAACATATCAAAAGTAAGTCAGACGAAGCCCCAGAATCCTGGACTCCAAGGGGTAGCCTGGTTTAACCCTCTCCAGGATGAATCTGTTTGTTTTCCTGGCAGTCCATGGTGCATTCAATACTCTTCTCCAGCACCACAGCTCAAAGGCATCAATTGTCCTTCTATCCTCCCTAGTCATTGTCTAACTCTCTGATGCATAACAAGTGATTGCAAAGACCACGGCCTGTATCAGGCTCACCTTAGTCTCCAGAGAGACACTGTTGCTCTTGAGTATTTTAGAGAGGTCCCTAACCGCAGACTTTCCCATTGCAACACGTTTTTTGATTTCTTGCCTGCTGGTGCGAAGAGTGTTGACTGTGTTGACTGTGGAGCCGAGCAAACTGAAGCTGTGAACAATCTCAATCTCTTCACCATCCACCCTGATGCTACCAATTGGTCCAGTGGTGAAAATCTTTGTTTTCTTGACATTGAGCCTCAGTCCATACTGAAGGCTGCAGTCCTTGACCCTTTGTGGCAAGCAGGGTTGTGTCATCTGCATAACACAGATTGTTGATAGATCTTCCACCAATCCTGATGCCACACTTCTCCTAATAGAGCCCAGCCTCTCCAATAATCTCTGCATACAGGTTGAAAAGGTATGGAGAGATAGAACACATCCCTGGCGTACACCCTTCCCAATTTTGAACCATGCAGTGTTACCCTGCTCTGTTCTGACTACTGCCTCTTCGTCCAAGTATAGGTTTCACATTAGCACAATTAAATGTTCTGGGATTCCCATTCTTCTCAGAGTCAGCCACAGTTTGTTATGACCCACACAGTCAAATGCCTTTGCATACTCAATGAAACACAGACGTTCTTCTGGTATTCCCTGCTTTCAGCTAAGATCCATCTAACATCAGCTACAATATCCCTAGTACCACAACCCCTCCTAAACTCAGTCTGGACTTCTGGCAGTTCTCTGCTGATGTGCTGTTCCAGTTGTTTTTGGATAATCTTCAGTAGAATCTTTCTTGCATGTGAAATCAATGAGATTGTTCTGTAGATTCTACACTCAGCTGAGTCACCCTTCTTTGGAATGGGAACAAATATAATTCTCTTCCAGTCAGTTGGCCAAGTGGTTGTTCTCCAGATTTCTTGGCACAACTTGGTGAGCACATCCAGGGCAGCATCTGTTAACTGAAATATGTCAATTGGTATACCATCTATTCCTGGTGCCTTATTTTTGGCCATTTACTATTACTATTATTCATCCTAGTCCTTGGAGGCAAGGATTCTGAGGCTCCATCTAATATACTTTGGACATGTTGTGAGGAGAGACCGGTCCTTGGAGAAGGACATCATGCTTGGGAGGGTGGAGGGACAGCGCAGGAGTGGAAGGCCCTCTATGAGGTGGACTGATTCAGTGATTGTGTTAATCGGGATGGGAGTGTCAGAGACAGTGCGATTGGCACAGGACAGAGCAGAGTTTAGGGCTGTTGTACATAGGGTCGCTATGAGTCACAAGTGACTCGACGGCACATAACAACAACAACAACACAACAGAGCAAGAGAAGGACTTTCCACATATGTTTAATTCATCATTTCATTGCTAAAATCATTCAAGTTCTTTTGTTATGGGAAACTTAAATCCAGAGGTGTCATGTGTGAGATTATGAAAAAGAAATATGTGAAGAATAAGAGAAACAGTCACAAATACCTGCAAGCCATGAATATCTATAGAATATACCACAGGCTTTCCTTCTATAAATGAAGTTCTGTGATCACATTTCCAAACACCAAGAAAAAATAAAACAAGGTGAAAAATCTCAGTTCAGACACAAAGCTATATGATAAGGTTAAAAACATAAAGAAAAGCAAATTCTAGCTATTGGAAATCCAGTAAATCAATAAAGATAATCTAGCAATTCACAAGTCACAGTATAAATTTTTAGAAAGAAAATGAATTTGTGATATTCTAATAACAAAGTTTTGGTGATGGTATTTTGCTTAAAACCCAGGATAACTGATTTCTCTGGTGTTGATTTCTACCTATGGTCATCAACATCAGGAAGTTAGGTTATATTTGCTTAGCTTTGTTTTGTTTTTTAGAAATAGCATTGTAGTATATTCAGAATATTCTCCAATGAATGCTTCAATGTTTCAGTGAATACTTAATGGATTCTCTGATGTGTTTAGCACACGACAAAATCTCTGATATGACAATACTTTCAGTCTATCAAGGTGACAAAACCCATACATAACATGTCAAAGTAATAACACAGGCTCACATATAGTTAAACCCTAATATTAGTCCTACTGACAAATTTGTGTTCTGGTGGCACGGTCCAGAGGGAGTCAAGCTCCTAACCTAAAATTGATGTCTCTCTGGCGGTTCAAATCCACCAGAAGCTCCATGTTAGAAAATGGGCAATTCCTGTAATTTCA
This sequence comes from Elephantulus edwardii, assembly GCF_000299155.1. Classification (NCBI taxonomy): domain Eukaryota; kingdom Metazoa; phylum Chordata; class Mammalia; order Macroscelidea; family Macroscelididae; genus Elephantulus; species Elephantulus edwardii. The sequence continues at coordinate 3,351,672 of NW_006399758.1, read as the reverse complement.
TTTACAGCCTCTGAAAACTCACAGATGTATCATCTATGAAAGGGCTCCAACTCAACAGTAATGAGTTGGGTTTTTTATTTTCTTTGTTCCTCTCTCTCTCTTTTTTGTTGTTGTTTTTGGGTGTTTTTAAGAAATCAAATGACATATTTATTGCATTAAGAAAAAATGCTACAAAAGGCTTCATTGTTGTTGTCGTTATGTGCTGTTGAGTCATTTGTGACTCATAGCGACCCTATGTACAATAGCCCTAAACTCTGCTATGATGTGCCAATCGCACCATCTCCAATACACCCATCCCAATTACTCCAGTCACTGAATCAATCCACCTCATAGAGGGCCTTCCCCTCCTGCTCTGTCCCTCCACCCTACCAAGCATGATATCCCTCTCCAAGGACCTGTCCCTCCTTGCAATATGTCCAAAGTATCTTAGACAGAGCCTCCGTATCCTTGCCTCCAAGGAGCATCCCGGTTTGACCCTTTCCAAGATGAATCTGTTTGTTTTCCTAGCAGTCCATGGTACCCTCAATACTCTTCTCCAGCACCACAGCTCAAAAGCATCAATTCTCCTTCTATCCTCCTTAGTCATTGTCCAACTCTCTGATGCATAACAAGTGATTGCGAAGACCATGGACTGTATCAGATGCACCTTAGTCTCCAGAGAGACACCATTGCTCTTCAGTACTTTGAAGAGGTCCCTAACAGCAGACTTTCCCATGGCAATGCTCCTTTTAATTTCCTGGATACTGGTGCCAAGAGTATTGACTGTGGAGCCAAGCAAACTAAAGCTGTGAACAATCTCAATCTCTGCACCATCCATCCTGATGCTGCCAGTTGGCCCAGTATGTATGTAAAGGCTTCCATAAGTATTTAAAAATCAAAGATGTCACTTTGAGAACTAAAATGCACCTAACCAAAGTCATGGTGTTTTCGATTGCCTCATATGCTTATAAAAGTTGGACAATGAATGAAGAAGGTGAAGAAAGACTAATGTCTTTAAATTATGGTGTTGATGAAGAATATTGAGTACACTACAGATTACCAAAAGAATGAACAAATTTACCTTAAAAAAATATGGCTACTGAAAACCATTGAGCATCATGTTGCTCTTTTGCGCCAGTGAGTTTGAACAAACTCATAGCTGACCCTCCATTTGGGTTTTCAGGGGTAATAATTTGCACAGGAGTAGACTGCCTATCCTCATTCCTCTAGTGTTCATAGGATTTCTTACCACTGAACTGCTAGGCAACATAATGATGTATAGAGAAAAGACTGAAATTGTCAACAAATTCATCTTACTTGGATCCACAATTAACACCATTGGTATCAGCAGTCATGAAATAAGGAGACACAGTGCTCTGGGAAATCTGCAGTTTGGGACCTCTCCAAACTATTGAGGAGTAATGATACCAGTCTGAGGACTAAAGTGCGTCTGATTTAGGCCATGGTCTTTCTGATCACCTGCTGGGCATTTGAGAGCTGGACAATAAATATGGATGACAGAAGAGTCGATGCCTTTGAGCCGTGTATATGTTTTGGAGAGGGTGCAGCCAGAGTGCTCTTTGGAGGCAAGAATGATGAGACTTCACCTCTCACACTTTGGGCATGTTGCAAGGAAAGGGGCATCATGATCAGAAAGATTGAGGGTTGGCAAAGGATAGGAAGACTCTCAACTAGATGGATTGACATGGTGACTGCTGCACTGGGCTCTAGTGTGTCAGGAAGTGTGAAGATGGCACAGGATAGGACAGAGTTCAGATCTGTTCTTCCTAGGGTCACTATGAGTTTTACCTAACTCAATGTCATCTAACTACAACAACAGACTGCCTATATTTTCTCTACAGAACAGCTGGTAGATTCAAAATGTGAACCTTTGGGCTGACAGCCCAACTCCCTACCACTTAGCCATCACAGCCTCCTGCAGAACATCATAACAGTCTGCATATCTCCATACATGGATGATGACTGTGCATGAGTACATTGTCTGAGAATTAAACATGAGTTTCCTATAGAGAAGGTGAGAATTATATCGCTGAAACTTTGCATTCAACATGTAGTTCTGATGAACACACACCAACAAAGAATCTTCATTACCTCATACTTCTGCATGTAACACTTCAACAACTGGCTCGCAATGCCAAACTCAGCACTTTTCTCTAATTCAATCCCACTTGGGTTGGTCCATGAAGAAATGAGCTTGAGTGTGTCAGAGATTTTAAGGACAGCACCAGATAGCACAGTGTTCAGATCAGTTGTTCATAGAGATGTTTTGAGTGAAACAAACATGTGCCATCACAATGTCTAGGAGTCCTGAGAAGCATTTTGTAGGAAATAGGTATCAATGACTATGTCAAAGGATGAAGAATTTGGAAAGATCCTAAACCTCAAAGGAAAAAGACATGGCACTCTAACCGTGGCTGCCTTCCTTTGCCCCATGTCGCTGGAAACCTGTTTCGACAAAATCAAGTGAGCATTCCCTTTGGAGACACAAATTCTTTAAAGAATCCTCACATCCCAGCACTTTGTATGGGCTAACATCCATTTCAACGAGCTTAGTTTATAATCCCTACAATTCTATAGTAAGATGTTTCCCCTCATGTAACAATTAAAAAACCCCAAGCCTTATTCAAGGAGGAATTTTTAAAGTAGTTCATAGACCATCGTATGCATCGCCCTCATTGAGAATCTGTACCAAGAATGCAGTAAAGCATTTTCAGAAAAGGTAATGAAGTGCAGCCAAAATAGAGATAATTATTTTAATTAATGGTAATGATCTTAACGGTTGAACATTTTAACTAATTAATTATGATTGATAGGAATATGATTCAAAATTGTAATTGAAAAACCAGGAGCAATAGGCTCTGCAGAGAGCATATCACAACACTACTGAGACCAGGAGTGTTCTTTTTGCCTTGAAAATGGCAACACATTCATGGTCCTTTTCCCCTCACATAGTCCTTAAGGTAAACTGCTAGAACATTGGTTTTACTTCTATCTTTAGAATCCTTTATCACCTCAAAAAAAAAAAAAAGAATCCTTTATCATGTATGGAAACAAAATATTAAATAAAAGTACATGAGGAAATTTATGTTCTCTTTAGCAGTAGATTTTTTAGAATCATATTATTCATCTTAATACAGAGCTTTCTGATTGGCATCGTGGATTAAATTTTGTTCTGCTTACTAGAAGTTTGGCAGTTCAAACCTAGGCAACTCTCTGCAGGAGATAGATGAGATAATCTATTCTCTTTAGGATTTACAACCTCAGAAACCCAATGGAGGATCATCATAAATGGAATTCCACCCACAGGCAATAGGTTTGGTTTTTATTTTTACTTGAGTTAACCTCAGTATCTTTATACTTGATATTAGTTTGTAATTACAAGCTTCTTTTTCTTTTTTTCTTATAGACCTTGGATATGTTAAACTATTCAATAAGAATGCCCAGACATCTGAAATTTGTTTCATTTTAATAAACATAGTGACTAAGAATAGGTTTCCACTTTATATATATATATATGGATATGGATATGGATATTAGATTATCAGCCCTAATTTATTATTTTTATTTTATTATTATTTTCTTTTTATTTATTATTATTGTGTGACCAACAAAAAATATCACATAAAGGATTTTCATGACCAGTGAGACCTGTTCATTCTTTGGCCTGTTCTCCTTTTATTTCATTGATGACAAAGAAATATCTCAAATTGGCATTTATCTTATGATTTGCATCTAAGAGCTAGACAATGAATAAGCCTGAGAGGAAAAAAATTATGCTTTTAAACTGTAGTGTTGGAAAAGAGTGCTGAAGATCCCTTGGACTACCAAAAGAACAAACAGATATGTCTTGAAGAAAGGATAGCCAGAGTGCTCTTTGGAGGTAAAGATGATAAAGCTTAGTTTCACATACTTTGAACATATTGCTAGGACTATTCCTTCAAGATGAACATCATGCTTAAAAATGTAGACGGTTGGCAAAAGAAAGACATTCAACCAGATAGAGTGACACAGTGACTGCTGTGATGGGCTTTAGAGTGTCAGGAAGTGTGAGGATGGCACATGACAGGAGAGGGTTCAGATCTGTTGTTCATAGGGTTGCTTTGGGTCAAACTCAACAGTACTTAACAACAACATTCTGAATTTGTTAATAGTAAGTAAGACCATTGTTAGTAAGACAAAGTAATTGTCATACTAAATAATTCTCCTTATTTGTAAAAAAGGTCACTGTACTAACTCTGGAACAGAAGGAATAATTGTTGTTATTATTGTTGTTGTTAAGTGCCATTGAGTCACAGATGACTCATAGTGATCCTATGAATGAAAGACCCGAACTTCGCATAATTTTCATCATTTCTCCACATTCATAGAGTTTCTGGAGGCAAGCTATATTTCGGAACTGGGTACCACTCCTGCTTCCAATCTTGTTTTAGTCAGGAAGTTTCACCAAACGCTGTCCATTATGGGTAACCATTATCACATTTGACACATCAGTGTGATAAAAAGGCATGGCCAAAGTGAAGGAGCAGAGAAGATCAATGCAGCTGTGCTAGAAATGAGGCTAGAGGTGTAATAAAAGCCATATCATAACGTCTCATTTGTCCCACCAATTTAAGACCCATGTCCTAAGAAAAGGTCACAATTCTTGGGAAGGTGAAGGATCAGAGAAGGAGAAGACCCTCACTGTGCTGAATTGACAGAGTGACTGCACCAAACAGCTTACACCCAGTGGAGATTATGAGGACAACTCAGTGCAGACTGAAGACGGTGCAGGATCCACCAAGGTTTCAATCTATTGTACTGGGGGTTCCCTAGGAGTCACAGTAAACTTGACAACACCTAAGGTCAATGGAAAAGAGAAGATACTGGCCATCACAGTGAGAGAATTATTAATTAAGCATATTTGTATTAGCACTGGTTCCAGTTGGCTGTCAATTCCAATTGATGGCAAGCACATGTATATCAGAGATGAAATGTGCTCTATAGGGTTTTCAACAGTTTGGTTTTATCTTAGAAGCCATTTAACTCTTTTCTTCCAAGGTGTGTCTGTTTGCACTGGGAACTCCAATCTTTTGGCTAGCACCTGTTCCTGATCACTATTAATAAGGCCTTACTGTGATCCTGTTATAAAAACGATGAGAATCAGGAAGAAATTAAAAGAAGGAAGTGACTACCATGACAGTAGTCCAGGTGAAAAGCAGTGAATGTCTAGACTAAGGCAATGATGGAAGACGTTCTTGAAACAGAATTACCAGGAATGGGTTATATTTATAATGACTATAAAGGAAATTTAAGGGAGAGATTGGCAGGTAAATAATAAGGTCCAGAAGACATTCTGGTTGCTTCATGTATACACTTCTTTCCACTTGTCTTTGTTGTTCAGTGTTGTCAAGTTGACTATTACTCCTAGCCATGCTATGAACAACAGATCAGAGCCTTCCCTATCCTGCACGGTCCTCATGATCTCAGATATTCTTGAGTCTATTGTGACAGTCACTGTTTCAATCCATCATTTTGAGGGACTTTCTCTCCTTCTACCAACCCTACCTAATACCTGTCCATCAACATTTCATTATCCATAGCTATCATTTCCAAATAATATGTTGACCTTTCAGACTGGACTTTATCCAAGCAAATAGCCAAGTTCTAACACCAAGGATATCAAGTCTGAGAATAGGTATATATATACAAGCAAACAAGAAATGGTGGTACTAACATTTTCCACATTTCTGGATTTCATAACTGATGCTTCTATCACTTATTTTACATTTCTTCTTCTGACATTATTGCAATCATGATCTTTTAAAACTTTAGCAGAGTCACTTATAGAGAACACATTTAGAAGAGTGGCTAATCTGTTTTTCTCCTACATTATTTCAATGCTTAGTTACCTATAGCTGTGTGTGTCTTCCATTATCGAGCCCATCCTAAAGAGTGAGTCTAGTTCCACATTCCAGATTCTCCTCATTTTCTTTTTGCCCTGCTCTGTGGACCTGTTAAGCTAACGGCCCAGAGATCTGGGCTCCAGACTCTAAAACTCTTCTTGTCTTGTTGGGGTTGTTCCCAGGGCATCTGAGTTCATGGAAACTTGGGAATCAAGTGACATTAATGTGAAGAGATTAGAACTGTAAAATGTGGAACTCAGACAATTCCTCACAATATTTTCATACCAGTTGCACTTGCAAATCTCTTTCCTTTCATGATCTTGTGCTTAACCTCTGGCGAGAATAAAAATATTCTTATTTCTCTCAGGTATTAACAAGGTTAAAGAGCACTGTCTGTATTCCAGCCAAGAACATTTTTACAAAACTGCACACAAAATTGAAGGAATAATGTTATTCATATCATTAGCTCTTTCTTTATCTATCTTGTTGGAGTTTGTCCACTCAGTAGCTTCCCTTTGGACATTTTTAATCTCAGGTCAGGCTACCTTCTGCCATTTGGCATTTTCCCAGGCACCATCCCTTTCCATCAGTCAGTGTAAACATTAGCCAAGCATAATTAGGAAAGTAAATCTGCTGTAGAAATTATTCTGGTTTCATTTATATTTCATTTATATTTCACCAATGTTAAGCAATGGATCATGAGCAAATTTTTCTTTCTTGGAAACTTAAAAACAAACAAGAGAAGATTAATCACCTAGACACATCTAAGCTGTGTGTAAGTCAAACTATCCCAGCTTGGTTTTCTGGCCTCAATACTCTCAGTTATATTCTCTTTTCAGTGCTTTATATTGAGGTTTTGGATGGGAAGAAAGAAGGAGCACTAAGATTGAGGGGGAAATGGAAAAGGACAGCAAAGGAAGCTACTGTGAATCCCAAGACTATCATGTCCTTTAGATAATCAGCTACAAACAAAATTCACTCATTCCATTGGTTTGTAGAAGTTACAGTCTGTTTCACCAGAATGATCAACATTAGCAAGCAGCATCCTACTGTTCAGCTGTGAATTTAGGCTGGAGTCATAGAAGAGGATAATATGCTTACGAATAGCACCTCTCAGAGTGTGAAGTGCACCTCCTGGGTTGGCAATCTAGCCCTGGCTCTGGCAGTGCCCCAAGTAAGGTGAAGGAAAGGGAGGGGAAGTGAATAGATAACATTTCCACTTTGGCTTAGAACTTGCAAAAACCAAGACCTGGCATTGCATATTCAGTGCTGACGTACTCCATTGATCATTCCTTCCATTTGTTGGATCTTAATTGATGTGATTTAGCAAAGTAGAAAGCAGCACTGGATGGCCTATCCACATAGTCAAAGGGCACTGATTCAAAGAGTCTTCTTTCTGTACCTCCAACTTCTGAGTGTTCCGAAAGAATTCTATTTTGAAGACATCTAGATCTGAGAACCTGACCTTCGACTTTTTTTTTAAAGTGTTTATTAGATTGCTTTCAGGATCGTGACATAATCTAAAGCTTCCCAGCAAACGGCAATAGTCCCTTCTGTATTAGTAATGCATTTAAAAAAAAAAAAAGAAGAAGGCATGTGCTTGCCACGTTATAGATAGCTATACTCTAACCAGGATGTAATCGCATAGTAAATAACCCTGCCAAAATAAAAGCCTTCATTTTCTTGGCTTAAAATGAATTGTAAATAATAAAAACAATAATAATAATCCATTTACCAATTACAAATGTGCCCAGAGGAAGGCATTACCATACAGCAAGTGTGACTCTTGTATCCAAAGATGACATTATTGTTAACGTTCTGTGATAAGCTTTTTCTTTTTGAATCATCTCTCCAGCAGTAGTAATGAGTTCACTCACTGCTATTCAGTTGCTTTCTTTTCTTGTCATTGATGACCAAAATTCCTATTTTTTAGATACTTGGCCAGAGTCAAGACCATCAAATCAAAATAGATTAAAACATGAGGATTATCATTATTATTGTTCTTGTTATGTGCCATTGAGTCACTTGGGACTTGTAGTGACCCTGTGTACAACAGCCCTAAACTCTGCTCTGTCCTGTGCCAGTCACACCGTCTCCAACACTTCCATCCTGATTATCCCAGTCACTGAATCAATCCACCTCATAAAGGGCCTTCCCCTCCTCCGCTGTCCTTCCACCCTCCCAAGCATGAGGTCCTTCTCCAAGGACCAGTCTCTCCTCACATGTCCAAAGTATGTT
>NW_006399758.1:3341613-3342713 GCF_000299155.1 Elephantulus edwardii | reverse complement strand
CAGATAGACATTCCTCTGGTATTCTCTGCTTTCAGCTAAGATCCATCTAACATCAGCTACAATATCCCTAGTACCACAACCCCTTCTTTTTTTTTTCTTTTTTTTTTTTTAATTTAGGTTGTTTATTTTTCATTTCAATGAACATCTACAGAGATTTTGGGATTCCATTCACAACCCCTTCTAAACCCAGCCTGGACTTCTGACAGTTCTCTGCTGATGTGCTGTTCCAGTTGTTTTTGGATAATCTTCAGTAGAATCTTGCTTGATTTTTTTCCCACTGCTACCAAAATTTGCATCACTTATACAATGAGATTAAAAAAAATTGTCTGTGAAGTGCTACTCTACCAAGCAAGTGAAGCATATTATTTACATTAAATCACATATCTACATTACATTCGGGAGTTCTGGTGGCCTGGTGGCAAGAAGCTGTGCTGCAATCCTGAAGGCACACGGTTAGAGGCCACCAACCCCTCTGCAAGAGAAAGATAGACAATCTCCTTCTGTGCATTTAACTGCCTCTGAAAACTCACTGGAGGATCAACTATGGGCCAGTTCTCTCTCGACAGCACACCGCAACATTAGATCAGTTAATATTACTGCAAGGAATAATTCCTTAAATCTAGTGATAATTGAGTTGATCCTTTCCAGTTCATAAACATGATGATTGGGAGTTCATACTTCTCTATGATATGTGCCACCCTTTAAACCTTGCTATGACATGGGCACACTACCCATATGATGTGGGGGAAAAAAGAGAGCTTCAATGGACTTCCTCTAGAGGTTTGCTAATAGCACAGTCCTAATGTGTTTATTTATTCATTCATTCCTTTACCAAAAACTAATAACCACTAACTTTGGTGTCCTAGTGGGCAAAGAATTATACTGTCAACCCAAAAGCAGATAGTTTTAATCCACCAGCTGCTCAATAGGAGAAAGATGGGCAATCCCCTTTCATGTGATTTACAGCCTCTGAAAAGTCGCTGGAGGGTCAGTAATGAGTCAGTTCCAACGCAATGGCACTGAGAGTTCCCAGGAAACAAAATCCAAGTATAATATGATCTTTCTTTTTTCTTTTTTTTTATTTTGGGGTTTTTTGTGGT
>NW_006399758.1:3337142-3340004 GCF_000299155.1 Elephantulus edwardii | reverse complement strand
AGATATTTTTCCAATTTTGCCAACACCATTTGTTAGAAAGGCTGTCGTTTCCCCACTTCACTGATTTCATCTCTTTGTCAAAGATCAGTTGACCATAGATAGATGGGTTGATCTCTGGATTCTCAATTCGATTCCATTGATCTATGTGTCTGTCAAGTATAATATGATCTTTATGCAAAGTACAAAAAAGAAATTGAAAGTGAATTATTCAGTATTTGTTTTGCAAAATTAATAACCATACAACTTTGTCTCCACCTTCTTTGAGCACCAGGTTTCAAATAGCTTTAGGGTAGGCTTCCAAAGAGACCAGAGCAAACAATATCTCCAAATACTAAATATTGTGTCCTTGTCAGATAGTAACATAATTTAAAACAAAAAATGAAACAAATAGAAAGCTATCATGACAGCCAAGGTGATGCCAACTCAAGGCTACCCTATAGGACAGAATATAACTACCACATGGGGTTCCCTAAAGCTATACATTTTTTCCTTCAGATGCAAACAGCTATGTCTTTATCCCAAAGAGCGACCAGTGAGTTCACTTTTTTTTCTGGGGCCAGGGTTAAATGGTTTATTTTGTTTCTTAGTCTTGATGTCATTATGGGAAACAACAAAGACAAGGGAGGGTAAGTGGGAATCAAATCTTTTTGGGAGAAGGCCCATAGTGAGTTCACTCTTGGCCTTCTGGGTTGCAGCTGAGTGCCTAACCACTGTGTCCCAAGGTTGCTTGATAAACACATTGCCCTACAGTTGATTCTGACTCATTGTGACCCTCCATCAGCTTTCTGAGGCTGTAAATTGTAATGGAAGGAGACTGCCCATCTTACCGCACAGTTGTTGCTGAATTCAAAGCATTGGAGACCCATAGTCCTTTTGATTGGCTGTGCAACTTGCTGTGGACTATGCCACCAAGACTCCTTAAAGCTAAACTCCACCCAGAGGAAGTGATCTTACCATGCTAATGACCTCTTTAAGCTAGGTTCATGCTTTTATGGTTATTCATAGCCAAGTTTATGGCTCAGTGTCTGGTAAATAATGGTCTGAGGACAGTAATGAGCAAGCAATCTATTCTTTCTGGAGTTTTTCAAAGATACAGCTTTTATTTTTTTTCTTTTCTAGCCTTGCCTTGTGTGTTACAAAGGAGTAGTTTGTACAGCGGGAGGAGATGTTTGGCATAAGATCACCATCTTATGAGGTAATATTTAACTAAACCAATATCTTATTAAAGGAACATCAATGAGATGACCTCTTAAGGTGGAGTTTTCCTAGCTCTGTGACTATATATTTTATAATTAGAAGAAAATGTAATTTCTTTTTTAATTTTGCATTCTTTCTCTCTGTCCCTATTGATGAGAAATGTACTTTGAAGCAGCCTAAAATAATAGATGAAAGCAAAGAAATTGCAGTCAGAAAACAGTCTTTGCTCAGCCTTTTACAAGTTCCATTTCTTTATAATTAAAATGGAAATAATACTTGTCCTACTTGTCTCACATTCTGTGTTTCAAATGACACAAGAAATACATAAGCAGTTTGTAAACCATAAAGTGCTATTGAAAGGTTAAAACTACATGTTTATTAAGTTACTTTTTTCTAAACTTTCTAAATTTATTAAGATCATTAATAAGATAATTTTATTAAAAGCATTTTATCTGATCATAAATCAAGCCTTATTTAGATCAATAAAACGCATTTCCTCAGTAGCTAGCCATAATTTAGGAATTCAGTCTGTAGTCTTAAAATAATTTGGAATTATTTAAAGCTAAAATACCAAGCCCGTATTCTTGAATTCATTAAAATCATTCTTTGAGTCAGTGGTTTTTAGGCTTAACTGAACATTGAAACCACCTGGAAAGATTTAGAAAAATATTGATGAGTACCAATGCATGACTGAATTAATGGTATCATATTTAGAATTTTCTACAAATAGCTATTATGTAGATATTTGTGGGGAAAACTAGCTATATGGTGTATTGGTGGCTTAGTCCACAGGAAGTTGAGCTTCTTTATCCAAAGATCATTCTTCTCTGGTGATTTCAATCCACCAGCCACTCAGGAGAAAATTAAACTATCTCCTCCCATGGGTTTTACAGGCTCAGATAGCCAATGCAGACTCAACTCTGAGTTGGTTCTAATGATAGCAATGGGTTTTTGAGTTTAAAAATATCTATAAGGAGCACAACCCAGACCACTAGGTTGCATGTTAACCAGAAAGTTAGCTGTTTGAATACACCACCTGCTTCATGAGAAAAGTATGAGAAGTTTTATTCTGTAAAGATTTATGGTCTTGGACAACCCCATGAAAGGTCACCATGAGTCAGAAACAATTTGATGGCAGTGAATTAAAAGTGGAATCCTGTGAACAGTTCTAAAAGTAGATAAAACATATAACAATTATTCCCAGGCATTAAAGGATAACTAACTCAGAGGTGCAATCCTTAACATAAGGGAAGCAAACATAGTTAGGCCACATTCACTGTGGTTTGTCCTTGAAATGACTTTACAGATCTGGCTTAATAAATTTATGCCCAAGTAGAAAGAATTTGTCTTCGTGAAAAAGAAAATGGACATTTAAATTCAGATTTGCCAAGGAGGATAGTTTAGAGTTAGTATATGACACAACAATCTCAATCTCTTCACCATCCATCCTGATGCTGCCAAATGGTCCAGTGGTGAGAATCTTTGTCTTCTTGACACTGAACCTCAATCCATATTAGAGGCCGCAGTCCTTGACCCTCTGCATCAGGTGTTTCAGGTTCTCTTCAGTTTCAGCAAGCAGGGTTGTATCATCTGCATAATGCAGACTGTTGATAAATCGTCCACAAATCTTGACCCCACATTTCTCCTCATAGAGCCCAGCCTCCC
>NW_006399758.1:3304618-3333610 GCF_000299155.1 Elephantulus edwardii | reverse complement strand
CTGAAATTCAGGTGGGATAGACTCAGTCATATTTTGGTTGCCTTGGATTTGGTTTAATTTTCCTCAACTTCAGCTTGGGACCTCTCCAGAGTACTGAAGAGCAATGGTGTCTCCCTGGAGACTAAGGTGTGTTTGATACAGGCCATGGTCTTCGCAATCACTTGTTATGCATCAGAGAGTTGGACAACTACCAAGGAGGATAGAAGGAGAATTGATCCCTTTGAGCTGTGGTGCTGGAGAAGAGTATTGAGAATACCATTGCCTGGTAGGAAAACAAACAGATTTGTCCTGGAAAGGGTTAAAGCAGGTGGCTTCTTGGAGGCAAGGATTCTGAGGCTCTGTTTAACATACTTTGTACATGTTGTGAGGAGATACCGGTCTTTGGAGAAGGACATCATTCTTGGTAGAGTGGAGGGACAGTGCAGGAGGGGAAGACCCTCTATGAGTTGGATTGATTCAGTGACTGGGATAATCGGGATGGGAGTGTCAGAGACAGTGCGATTGGCACAGGACAGAGCAGCATTTAGGGGTGTTTTACATAGAGTCGCTATGAGTCACAAGTGACTGGACAGCACATAACAACAACAACAACATATGAAACAACAAAGAGCTGTATAAAGAAGCTATAAAAAGTCCTCTCTGGTCAATTTCAAGTCAACTACAACTCATAGTGATCCTACGAATAATAGCTCTGAACTTTGCCCTGTCCTGAGCCAAATTCACCATCTCTGATACATGTGACCCCATTGCCACAATCACTGGGTCAATCTGTCTCATCCAGTGTCTTTCTCTCCTGTGCATGCCCAAAGCATGTCAGATAGAGTTTCAAAATTCTTGCCTCGAAGGAGCAACCTGTCATTCTTAGGATAGACCTGTTTGTTCTCTTAGCAGTCCCTGTAATGTTCAATAATCTTCTCCAGCACCACAACTCAAGGTAATTGATTCTTCTTCTGTCATCCACATCCATTGTCCAGTTTTCAGATGCATTTCAAGAAATTGAGAACACTATGGCCTAGACCAGGGACACTTTAGTCTTTAGATTGATTTCATTACTGTTTAGGATGGCATATAACAAGAAGTAGCTTTATATAAGCAATTCATAGTAGAGAGCTCTGATGACCTAGTGGTAAGAAGCTGTGTTGTAATCCCACCAGCATGTGGTTCAAATCTACCAGCTGCTTTGCAGGAGAAGGAGGGGCAATCTCCTCTCTTGTGATTATTGCTTTGAAGACCTGCTGGAGGATCTCTTATGAATCACTTTCAACTCAACAGCACACACAACAACAACATATGAGCAAGACAAAACTCTAGAAATGTTACGAAGGAACAATCCCTTTGCACACTAAAGAGCTAGGCCATGATTTCAGAGACAAATGGTGTTGCATGTGTTTGATACAATCACAATGGAAACAATTTTAATTAAACAACTTTGGTGGTCTAGTAAGTAAGAAAAGCTATGCTGTCAACTCAAGACCACAAGGTTCAAATCTATCAGTTGCTTCTTGGGAATAAAAATGGTCAGTCTCCTCCTGTACAATTCACATCTTCTGAAAACCCAATGGAGAATTAGATATGAGTGAATTCAGACTCAACAATTCATAACAGCAGTAATTTTATAACCTAGAATGAAGGGCCAAACCTTGTTGTTTTATTCATTGACATCAAGTCAGAAGTAACTCATAGCTGATCCTCCAGTGAGATTATATCTCATCTTTCTCCATGGACCAACTGGTGGATTTGGACAGCTTGCCTTTGGGTTGTCAGCACAACTCTTTACCCACTAGGTCACCAAATGTTGTCATTGTTGTTATTGTGTGCCATCAAGTCACCTGCAACCCTATGTGGAACAGCTCTGAACCCTTCCCTGTCCTAAGCCAAGTCTCACTACCAACACAACAACCCTTATTGCCCCAGTTACTGTATTAATCCATCTCATCCGGGATCTTCCTCTCCTTTGCTGTTCCTTTATCCTTCTGAGCATGATGTCCTTCTCCTGGCCACGGGCACCAGAGGAGCTTGGAAATCAAGCTGTAATTAGATTAAAAATAAATGCTGGGTAGGTAATTATCAGAATAAATTTAATATTTTTAGATAACTACAACATAGTTCAAAAGTGTTTCCAATTTGTTTTGAGTATTATAAAATGAGTATAATTGGAATTCCAAACCAAGAAAAGAGAGAAAATGGAGTAGAAATGGTATTTAAAGAAATAAAGCATAAGGATACTCGAAAACAATCAATAATCGTGTAAAACAAAATTAGTACAAAAGAAACCAAAATTCCGAAAATCGTAGACAAAGAAAAAATCTTGAAAGCTGTCAGAGACAACTTTTCTAAGGAATCTGTATGAAAATCAGAAAAAAAATAGAGAAACATAGTTAAAGGGTCAAAAGAAAAAATTAGCAAGCTAGACTCTTTTCCTGAGCAAAAAATCTTTAAAAAAAATAAAAGTAAAATAAATATTTTCCAAACAAAATGAGAGAATTAATTACCAGCAGATAGACAATATAAAAATATAGTAAAAGAAGTTTTTTAAAGCAAAGATAGATAGAAATAGAGAACATCAGGTAAAATTATTGCATAAATATTTGGGACTTCTGCAGTCACTTGGAAACAATGACAGGCATATTCTTGGTAAAATGATAATATTTAAGTAAAATACTAAGAAGAAAAATCCTGAAGCCATAATTAGACTATTAAATAACGCTAGAACTGCCTAATACTCTCTAACATGAAATAATAAATGTCCTTGTTTTAAAAAAGAAAAAGAAACGTCCTTATTGTTTAAGATATGTTTACATTTTCTGCTTCTATCATTATGGCAGACTACACAATCTAAAGAAAACTCAGGTGGCTTTTGGTAAAGTATTATACTGAAAGCTTGAAGGCGAACAGTTCAAATACACCAGCTGCCCCAAGGGAGAAAGATAGGTTATCTCCTTCTATGAAATTTTGTTGTCTCTGAAAACCAATGGTACATAAGAACAACAACACAACTGGGAGAATGCATCTGCAATAGAAAGAATATATTCTGGATATGTCTAATTCTTTGTGTCATTACTGTTCTTACAGAACTATATAAAGTTTCCAAGAATTATTCTTCTCTTCAAAATAATTTGCTTGCTCTATGAATGGATGTTAATAGCACCAACTGTCTCTGAAAACCCACTGGAGGATCAGCTATGCGTCAAATGCAACTTGATGGTACACAACAACAGCAATGATACGTGCATCAGACGATATCATACTAACTTATTCAATCTCTATGTTGAAAAAAAATAATTCAAGAGTCTGACATACAGAAGAATGTGAAATCAGAATTAGAGAATCAATAACCTACATTATACAGATGACACAAACTTACTTGCATAAAATCAAGACAATCTGACACACTTATTGATGATTCTCAAATCATCACTTACTATAGTGCTCAGTAAGGGTTACACCTACCTAGAAGCAAAAATTTTCACTAGACCAATGAATAATAACATGATAAATGCGAAAAGTAGGAAGCCTTCAGTGGCTTCAATATCCTTGAGTCCACAATCAATACCCATGAAAGCAGCTGTCAAATAATCCAACAGCATATGTTGTTGTTGTTGTTGTTGATGTTGTTGTTGTTGCTGTTGTTGTTGTTTTGAGGTGCCATCAAGTCAAGTATGACTCATAGTGAACCTATGAATAAAAGATCTGAATTTAGTCCTGTCCCATACCATCCTCACACTTCTTGACACAGTAGAGCCCCTTGCAGCAGTCACCTTGTCAAACCACCTGATTGAGGGTCTCCCTCTCCTTTGCCAACCCTCTACCCTTCCCAACATCATATCCCTCTCCAAGAAATAGTACCTCCTAGCAATATGTCCGAAGTATGTGAGGCAAAGCCTCATCATTCTTGCCTCCAAAGAGCACTCGAGCTGCACCCTCTCCAAGACATATCTATTCATTTTCTTAGCAGTTCATGGGATTTTAAGTGGCTTTCTGCAACACTACAACTCAAAGGCATCAATTCTTTTCTGTTATCCTTATTCATTGTCCAGGTCTCATATGTGTAGCTAGTAATCGGAAAGACCATGGCCAGAATCAGTAGCACCTTAGTTCTCAAACTGACATTACTACTCCTTAAGTTGGAAAGGCCCCTAACTGCAGATTTTCCCATTGCAATTCATCTTCTTATTTCCTGACTGCTCATACCAAGGGTGTTAATTGTGGATCCAAGCAAGATAAAGCTGTTGACAGTTTAAATCTCTTCTCCATCCATCTTTGTTTTCTTGATATTGAGATGCAGTCCATACTGAAGGCTGCATTCCTTGATCTTCTGCAACAAGTGCTTCAAGTCCTCCTCACTTTCAGCAAGTAAGGTTGTGTTATCTGCATAATGTAGATTATTGATGAGTCTCCCTCTAATCCTGATGCCACATTCCTCTTCATAGAATCCAGCTTCTCAGATAATTTGTTCTGCATATAATTGAACAGACATGGAGATAGGATACATTCCTGATGCACTCCTTTCCCAGTTCCAAACCATTCAATGCTTCCCTGCTCCATTTGCACAACAGCCTCCTGCTCCAGGTTCCTTATGAGCACAATCAAGAGCTCTGGGATTCCCATTCTCTGCAATGTCAGTCACAACTTGTCATGATCCACACAGTTAAACGCCTTTTACATAGTCAATAAAGTACAAATAGACATTCTTCCAGTATTCCTTACTTTCAGCCAGGATCCATGTGACTTCTGCAATGATATCCCTGGTGTTAAGGCTTCTTGAACTTCTGGCAATTCCCTATCTATGTACTGTTCCAGCCGTTTTTAAATGATCTTCAGCAGTATTTTGCTTGCATGTAATATCAATGATATTGTTAATCATTTCCACATTCAGTTGAATCACTCTTCTTGGCAATAGGAACAAATATGGCCCTCTTCTAAACTACTGGCCAGACAGCCATCCTCCACATTTCCTGTCAGAGACTGGTGAGCACAGCCAAGGCTGTATATGTTAATTTAAACAAGTCACTTGATATTCCATCAATTCCTGGGGCCTTATTTTTTGTCAACACCTTTAATGCAGCTTCCACTTTCTGTTTAATTACCATTGGCTCCTGTTTATATAGTACTTCCTGAAATTTTTCAGTGTCAATCATTCTTTCTGGTACAGTGACTCTGTATATCCCTTCCATCTTCTTTTGATGCTTTCTGAGTCATTCAATATATTGCCTGTAGCATTTTTCAACATTGTGACATGAGGCTTAAATTTGTTTTTCAGTTCTTTCAGCTTGAGAAATGCAGGGCAAGTTCTCCACTTTTTATTCTCCAATTTCAGATCTCTGCACATTCCATTATAACACCTTGCTTTGTCTTCCCAGGCTGCC
This sequence comes from Elephantulus edwardii, assembly GCF_000299155.1. NCBI lineage: Eukaryota > Metazoa > Chordata > Mammalia > Macroscelidea > Macroscelididae > Elephantulus > Elephantulus edwardii. The sequence goes on along the minus strand of NW_006399758.1, from coordinate 3,328,244 downwards.
CTTTGAAATCGTCGGTTCGGCTCTTTCACTTCAAAATGTTTTCCTTTAAATTTGGTTTCTCGACATTCCTGTGCATTCTTGAGAATCTTATTAACACGACTATTATTTAAGTATATGCTCCTACATCTAGTGCCAAAGAGGAAGAAACTGAGAATTTTTACCAAATTTTGCAGTCTGAAATTAACTGAACATACAGTCAGTGCTAATAGTAATTGTTGACTGGAATGCAAAAGTAGGAAACAATGAAGAAGGAACAGTTGTTGGAAAATATGGGCTGGGTCATTGAAATGAGGCTGGAAATAGAATTATTGACTTTTGTATTCACAAGGATCTATTCATTGCAAGTACTTTTTCTAAAAGACGCAAAAAATTACTTCCTGATAGGCTGCACAGGAATCAGAATGACTACATTTGTGGAAGAAATACTTGGAGAAGCTCATTATCAGCAGTCAGAACTAGGCCAGGGGCAGACTGTGGGTCAAATCATCAATATGCAAGTTTAAATTGAGGTTGAAGAAAATTAAAATAAATACTAAGGAACAAAGATATGGTCTTGAATCAATTCGATCAGAATTTGATATTCATCTGAAGAATAGGTTTGAGGCACTGAATACCAAACAACATATATTTGAGGCAAATTTGCTGCCAAGGGTTTAATTTATTTAAAGTGCTAAAAAGCAAAGGTGTCACTTTAAAGAGTGACACCTTATAAAGCCATTTATAAAATGTGAACCTTATACAAGCCATGGATTTTCAATTCTTTAATAGTCATATGAAAGGTAGCCAGTGAATATAAAAGAAGAAGAATCAATGCCTCATAATTATAATGTTGGTAAATAATACTGAATATACCATGGACAACCAAAAGAACAGACAAATATGTCAATTTGTCCTGGAAGAAGTAGTCAGTGTTTTTTAGAAGCAAGAATTATGAGACTTTGTCACACATACTTTGGGTATGCTATTAGGTAGAGTTATATCATGCTTAGAAAAGCTGTTGTTCTTATTTTTGTTAGGTGCCACTGAGTTGAGTACAACTCATATTGACCCTATGAAGACCCAGCCTGGAACTTGTCCTATCCTGTGCCATACTCTCCATCTCTCAGACACTAAAATTCATTACTGAAGTCACAGTGTCAATCTGTCTTGCTGGGGTCTTTCTCTCCTTTGCTGATCCTCCATATCAAGCATGATGTTCCTTCCAAGGAATAGGCTTACCTCACCATGTCCAAAATATAAAAGATGAAGCTTCATTGTCCATGCCTCCAAGGAGAACTCTGGCCACATATTTCCAGGGCATACCTATTTGATCTTTTGGCACTCCATGATATAGTCAGTACTCTTCTCTAGCACCACAACTCAAAGACATCAATTCTTCTTCTGTAACCCTTATTCATTGTCCAGCTCTCTGATGTAGAGGAGGTGATTAAGAAGACCACAGCCTGAATCAGGTGCACGTTAGTCTTAAAACTGATATCACTGCTTTTCAGTATTCTGTTGAGGTCTCTGACAGCAGACTTGCTCAATGCAATATACTTCCTGATTTCCTGGCTGCTGGTACCATGGATTTTGATGGTTAATACAAACAAGATTAAATCATTAACAGCTACAATCTTTTTCTCCATCTATCATAAAGTTGACTGTTGGACCTGTGGTGAGAATTTTTGTCTTCTTGATGTTGAGATGTAATCCATCCCAAAAGTTGTAGTTCTTGATCTTATTCAGTGAACATTTCATATCCTCCACACTTTCAGCAAGCAAAGTTGTGTCATCATCATAACAGGTTGTTGATGAGTCTTCCTCCAATCCTGATCCACACTCCTCTTCATTGAGACTGGCCTCATAAATTATTTGTTCAGAATACAGATTGAATAGGTAAGGAGAAAATACAACACTGATGCACACCCTTCCATGTAATGTTCCCTGTTTTGTTAAACAACAGCTTCTTGATCTAGGTATAGATTCCATATGAACACAATTAAGTGTGCTGGGATACCCATTCTTTTCAATGTGAGCCATAATTTGTTAGTATCCACAGTCAAGTGCCTCTGCTTAGACAATAAGATACAAATATACATTCTTCTGGTATTCTCTGCTTTCAGCCAGGATCCATCTGATACCAGCAATGATATCCCTGGTGCTGTGGCCTCTTTTAAAACCAGCTTGTACATCTGGCACTTCCCTGTCAATGTACTGTTCCAATCATCTATGAATGATCTTCAACAATATTTTGCTTACATGAGATATTCCTAATATTATTCAATAGTTTCCACATTCTGTTGGATCAGAGGGTCAATGAAAAAGGATAAGAACTCAAGAAGATGGATTGATACAGTAATTGTCACAAGGGACCAAAGCACAAGAAAGATTATGAGGATGGCATAGGATTGGGCAGTCTGCTACATGAGTCATAGTTAATTCAATGGCATCTATTAACAACAATAACAATATGTAGTTCATCTCTAAGGTGGGAAAATTAAGATTGGATTTCTGAGGTTAACAAAAACCAAGGAGGAAAACTAAAGACAGAAGTAAAACTTGTATGAAAGAAAACTACACTAAGGGCCACATGTTGTTGTTATGTCCTATCAAGTTGCTTGCGACTCATAGCAACCCTATGTACAAGAGCCCTTAATACCGCTAAATCCTGTGCCAACCTCGCCGTCTCAAACACACTCATTCCCACCAATCCACTCACAGAATCGATCCATTTCATCAAGGGTCTTCCTCTCCTGTGCCGTCCCTCCATTCTCCCAAACACGATGTCACTCTCCCAAACATGATGTCCCTCTCCAAGGACCAGTCCTTCCTTGCAACATGCCCAAAGTATGTCAGACGAAGCTTCAGAATCCTTGACTCCAAGGAGCATTCTGTCTTCACCCTCTCCAGGATAAACCTGTTTGTTCTCCTAGCAGTCCATGGTATATTCAACACTCTTCTCCAGCACCACAGCTCAAAGGCATCAATTCTCTTTCTATCATCCCTAGTCACTGTCCAACTCTCTGATGCATAGCTAACATATACTAAAATCAAGCAATGAACATGCAATTTGAAAAAAAAATCATCACACAATTAAAAAGGCTAGTTTACGAAGCAATTTAAGAAGCAATGTTGTTGCTGTTATGTGCCGTCGAGTCACTTGCGACTCATAGCGACCCTATGTACAACAGCCCTAAACTCTGCTCTGTCTTGTGCCAATCGCACCGTCTCTGACACACCCCTCCTGATTACCCCAATCACTAAATCAATCTACCTCATAGGGGGCCTTCCCCTTCTGTGCTATCCCTCCACCCTACCAAGTATGATGTCCCTCTCCAAGGACCTGTTCCTCCTTGCAACATGTCCAAAATATGTTAGATGGAGCCTCAGAATCCTTGCCTCCAAGGAGCATCCCGGTTTGACCCTTTCCAAGATGAATCTGTTTGTTTTCCTAGCAGTCCATGGTACCCTCAATACTCCCCTCCAGCACCAAAGCTCAAAGACATCAATTCTCCTTCTCTCCTCCTTAGACATTGTCCAACTCTCTGATGCATAACAAGTGATAGCAAAGACCATGGCCTGTATCAGACACACTTTGGTCTCCAAAGAGACACCATTACTCTTCAGTACTTTGGAGAGGTCCCTAACAGCAGACTTTCTCATGGCAATACGTCTTCTAATTTCCTGGCTGCTGGTGCCGAGAGAATTGGCTGTGGAGCCAAGCATGAAGCTGTGAGCAATCTCAATTTCTTCACCATCCATACTGATGCTGCCAATTGTCCCAGTGGTGAGAATCTTTGTCTTCTTGACATTGAGCCTTGATCCATATTGGAGGCTGCAGTCCTTGACCCTCTGCAGCAAGTGCTTCAGGCCCTCCTCAGTTTCAGCAAGCAGAGTTGTATCATCTGTATATCACAGATTGTTGATAGGTCTTCCACCAATCTTGACCCCACATTTCTCCTCATAGAGCCCAGCCTGCCGGATAATCTGTTGTGCATACAGATTGAAAAGGTATGGAGACAGGACACATCCCTGGCATACACCCTTCCCAATTTTGAACTATGCAGTGTTTCCTTGCTCTGTTCTGACTACTGCCTCTTGGTCCAACTATAGGTTTCTCATTAGCACGATCAAATGTTCTGCGATTCCCATTCTTCTCAGCGTCATCCACAGTTTGTTATGATCCACACAAGCATTAGTAAATAAAAATCAAAATAGCAGAACTGGCTACCCAAGAATAAAAGATGTAAGAAAATAAAATGAGAAAAGGTATAAAAAAATTAAATGCACAGTTAGGAAATTAGCAAATAATAAGAGAATAATAGGAAATACTTGAATTTTTTTAAACTGGCTTTCATTGTTACCACTGAAATAACACTTTCATTCTAAGTGTCCTTCTTAGTAGATGGTGGTCTTTTATTTATAGTTTTTTAAGTGTTGAAGATGGTGGTCTTTTATTTATAGTTTTTTAAGTGTTGAATTGGCAAATGTTTTATAATTAAGTAGTTATCGAGACTGCTTATGTGTAGCCAAACAATTTACTGGATTTATTTTCTTGGTATATAGATTTAAAGTCATACTTTGAAGGGACTTCCTAATCGATTAGCCTAATACTGTTTCCTACTACTCCTGTTTTAACTCCTAGTTTTCTGCTTTCTGAATGGGATCTTAAAAGCTAAAAAACAATGATTCAGTGTACAATTGGTATCCATTAACTTAAAGAAACACGGGGGAGGGAAAGAGATTCAAGAATTAGAGATAGAAATCAGATGTAATTCTGGCTACTTCCATGAACAAATATGCCCTTTGCTATGAGATCAGAACTGGGTAGTGCCTGGCTACAATTACTAATCAAAGTCCTGAAGGGGAGTCCTGATCAAAAGTGGGGAAAGAAAAAAACAGAATGCCTCACTTTTCATGAAATACAGACTTTTGAGAGGCTAACATAAAAACTTGAAATGATTCCCTGACATAACTTAATACTTTAAACCTTAAACTAAAATTACATTTTCAAGCATTCTTTAAACCAAAGATATCTTAATTAGTAAAGTACATTTGCTTTGACAACTATGTTCTTGTACAGGCTTACTTAGATGATACCAAAGTGACAACAGCAATTCTAAAATTTGAAAGGGAGATTTAGCAATGAGTTGAGATAATGATGGTAGTATAATTCGAAAAGGATAGGTAGAATAGTAGTACAACGTGAATATAATCAATGCTACTAGATTGTTCATGTGGAAACTGTCAAAACTATGTATCTTTGTATAACTTTTATAAACATTTTTTAAAAAATTAAAAGTAATATATTTTATTATTAAAAATTTAGAAAGATTAAAAAGAAGAAAATTCAAATAATTTCATTCTATCACCTGGAAATAACATGCAAGTGAAAGCTTTGGTGTAAATTCTTTCATCTTTTTTTCTGTAAGTAACAATAATAACATAATTATAAACTTTTTGAATCTCCTTTTCTTTACATGTTAGTGTAATTATTTTGTCTATAAATATTTTCCTAAAAAATTATTTTAATTTTGATATAGAAATCCACCTTATGAAAGTACCTTGATTCATTTCATTATAATTTAGTACTAAGTATTGCTTCTTTCCTTTATTTTCTTCCCTTTTTTCCATGAGATTATAATTAATACAGTGCTGAAAACCTTTAAGTATCTTTTATTTCCTGATACTTGTCTTAAAGCAACCATTACAGCATCTACTTAAGGTATAATCAAAAGACATTTAATGAACCATAAGTACAGTTCAGACCAAGTTAGATGACCATTTTCACAATCTACTGGACAATGAAAAAGGATACATTTTTACATGGTGGGAATTGTTGCTATTGTTGTTAAGTGCCATCGAGTCAAGGCGACTCATAGCAACCCTATGGACAAAAGACATGGACACTTGTATAGCTTTTGTCCTCCTCCAGGTTCGTAGGGTTTCCAGAGGCAAGCTATTTCAAAAGTGGATGCCACTCCTGCTTCCAAGCTTATTTTAATCGGGGAGCTCCACCAAACACTGTCCACCATGGGTAACAAGTCTCACATTTAACACATCAGTGTCACAGTGTTCAGCTTCACAGCAACCGTGACTTACCTCTGAACAGCAAGTGAACACACCACGGCTATACGACCTAGAAGAAAGTTTCATCAAAGACAATTAAAGACAGGCCTGAGGGCCATGAATTAGTAGGAACTAAAACTTTCAAAATGTATAATTAGCTAAAAAGCAAAGTTGTCAAAGATGGCATAGTTAGAAGTGAGAATTTGACAGGAATAGATGGGTAGTGTAGTCATAGATTTACATGATTTTGCTTAAAGGTACATGCACAGCGAGCGTACAAATCTTCTAGCAATGTTGCTTCAGTCAATTTCTAGTGGTCCATTGCAAAGACTTATATAATGTTGTACATCAATACTCTCCAGATATAAGCTATCACATTTTGCATATATTTAACTATAATGGAAAACACTCTTTGGGAATAGATGGTGATACCCTGCATCTGAAGTCAGAGAGAAAAAATGTTCTCTTCAAGTTGTATGGTTAAGTCAGCATCATAGCTCCTAGTGAAGACATCTTTTAAAATCCTACATGAAGTCCAGGCTTCTATCAAGATTTTGAAATGGAGTTTCAGGCTCTGCTTTCAGACAGCTGTATTTGCATACACAAAGTTCCTCTGATTTTAAACTCTCATATTGACTAAAGATGTCTTTTTTCTCATTCACATGCATCCAGATATTTGGTTTTTGAAGGCTCATTAAATATAGGGAGATTTCATAGTCTAGTGTTAAGGAGTTGTACTGTCAACCAAAAGACATGCATTTTTGAGTACGCCAGCTGCTCCTTAGAAGAAAGATAGGCAATCTCCTCCCATGCAATTTACAATCTCTGCAAAGTCCCCTGGAGGCTCAGCTACGAGTCAGTTCTGACCTGACAGCACATAACAAGAAACATAGTATAATCCGTGTGCCATGGAGTTAATCATGGAAACCCTGTGCATGTCAGCATAAAGCTGTGCACAACACAGTTTTCAGTGGTTGACTTTTCTTCAGTAGATCACCAGGTTTTTCTCCTTAGATCCCTCTGATTGGACTGGAATCTCCATTTTGTGTGGTCAGCAGCTGTGTATATTAGCTGCTTGCACCATATTTATTAATTAATATAAAACATTATTTACTGCCCCTAAAAACCAAGAGTTTTGCTATGCATATGACACACAACAACAACAACTACTAACTATGGGGTTTGCTTATCTTTTATGAGTTAAACAGAACCCTTGGCTCTTCTATACTTGCCAACCTAACTTCTATCTGAAAAGAGTATTTGCAAACCTCAGGAAAGTACAAATTGGGCCAGGAAGGGTAAACTTTGTCCTGAAGTATGTCCTAAACTCTTTTACTATTTAATAGATAAGAATGAATACTGCTGCTTAACTAGATCCAGTCCCTGAAATACCTAATTAAAACTGATGTGCTTATTTAGTTTCCAATTCATCACAGGTGGGCCCACATTAATGTGAAAATGAGAGTAAATTACCAGCATTTGGCAATCTCTCTGAATGTCATTCACATTATTAGCTCAAACCTCAAAATGCATTTTAAAATATGGTTCAGAGGTTGAGCACTGTCTTTCCATACAAACAAAAATCTTGCTTGGGGGGGAGCTTATGGAATGTTATTTTTGAGGAAGGGGTTTAAATAAAAGTCCAGCTCCTCAAACCACCTTACTTATGATTTCTTAGAAGATGGGGGAGGGGGGGAACTTCCTCTCTTCTCACTACTTTATCTCTACCGGGAACAACTGTTTAGTTTGGCCCAACTCTCCTCTAGCTTGTCAACCAAAACTTCATTTAAAAGAAAACAAAAAACTCTCCCTTCATTAAACCTTACAGGGAGATTCTTTTCTAGTGGTCCACTCAAGAGACAAGAAGAGGGTAACAGCTTCCATTTCACTGGAGTGGAATGCTATATTCCTCGGACTGGTGAATCCTGCTGAGTCCTTCAGCCTTCCTCTTTTCACACCTACAATCTACAAAATATAAACTCATCTTTTACATCGTTTATCTTTGAAGTGCTCTAAGAGGGTGCTGAAATTAGAATTTCCTATGCTAAAACAGAACCCAGCTTTTTTTTTTTTGCTTTTTTTTTTTAATATATAAAGTCCACACATTAAGGCTCATTCAGACCTCAGAATCTCTTTTCTACTTTTCCTAAAGCTTCCAAATCCATGCGGACAAGAATTTTTTTTTCACTGTTAAAACTGTGCACTGTATGGATTAAATTATAAACAGGCTAAATTATTTTAGGGGAGCAAGATGGAAGCTAAGAAAGCTCCTACATTACATTCACACATTCTTCTCGATCCATACTGCCTCCACCCACCCTCCATGTGGTTTTTTAAGTTCTCTCTCTGGTGGCCTAGTGGTAAGAAACAGCACTGCAATCCTAAAGGCACACGGTTCAAATTCACCAATTGCTCCGATGGAAAAGGACAGGCAATCTCCTCTCATGCGATTAAACTGCCTCTGAAACCCCACTGCAGGGTCAGCTATGGGTCAACTCCGACTCACCGGTACTCACCAGCACAACCACCACCCTAGGGAGCTCCGTTGGCATAGTCAGTAGGGAGCTGCACTGCCAACACAAAGGCAGGGGCTTTGAAGCCACCGGCATTTTCCAAGGACAAAGACGGGCAGTCTACACCCATGCAATTTACTGCCTCTGAAAACTCACTGGATAGTGAGCTATGAGTCTGCTCCAACCTTCTACCTAAGGACTGGGAGTTTGTGGTGTAGTCCTATCTGTGCATGTGATTTTATTAAAGAAACAGGACCTTAGGAGATATGTTGTCGTTGTTAAGTGCCGTCGAATTGCAGGTGACTCATAGCGACCCTATGAAGGAGAGTCCTCAATGCTTGTGTGTCTTTCATCCTTTCTCCAGGTTCATAGGCTTTCCAGAGGCAAGCTAAGATGGAAGTGGATGCCACTCCTCCTTTCAAGCTTCGCAGATATAATCAAGCTAACATCAAGTTATTGGAAGGGGCCTAACCCAATAACTGGCTCCCTGAAAGAAGTGAAAGAAGAAAGACAGTCCATGTAAAGACAGATTGAACATTGCAGCATTAAACCAAGAATGCCTGAGACTACCAGAAGCTAACACCTCTCAGGAAGGAGCCTGCACTAAAAGCTTTGGTGGGATTGTGCCATAGCCAACCCTAAGCCTTCAGACTTCTGACCTCCAGAACTGCAGTTATGTACATTCCTCTAATTCTTTTTTTCGCTTGCTTGTTTAGGTTTTCTTAATTTAAAAAAAAAAAATAGGGGGTTTTTTTTAATTATATTTTTTTTATTGAAAGTTCACAGACAGGTTGGGTTTTCATTCATTCTTTGAGGCCTCTTATTTTGAACCACCTGGTTTGGAGTAAATGGAGCTTTGGTGACTTAGTGGGCAGAGAGTTGCGCAGCCAACCCAAAGGCAGCACTTCTTCACCACTTCAAATCCACCAGCTGCTGCTCTGTGGGAGAAAGGGGAGTGATTTACTGAAAATTCACTGGAGGGACAAAAATGAGTCAGTTCGGACTCAATGGCACATAACAACAACTATGTTCTCCTTAGTAGAAATGGGGTAATTCTGATATTCAAGTTAGAAAATTATACAAAAAATATTTCTATTTTAGAGGTTGTAGAACCAATTTTTACTACTTAGCAGTTTGTCCTAAAGTCGATGTTCAATGCCACTCCGTAGGCAAAGAAATTAACACAAAATCAAAACCCTTGAATTCTAACAGCAGTGTTTTCTAGCTGTGTGCCCTTGTGGTGAGGTGCCACAGAAACAATAAGCAGGGAAATTCAGAGAGAAAGAAGCTATTCATTTACCATCACAGCTGGGCAGATGATACCTGGTACAAAGGATGGCATTGGGGGCGGGGCGGGGCACATTCTGCGTCAAAGCAAGCCAACCTGACTGGGAGCTGAGGCCCCTGCTCCCTTCACCCTTTCCAGCCTCCTTTTCTTCAGTTGTAAAAGAAGAGAATTGAGTTCTGTAATCTCTCAGGTCGCTTTTGCTCCTACTACTGAGCTTCTCTGAGTTCTTTAAGAATCTGTGCTTTGACATTTTTTTAGAATGAGTTTAAAAAGGTGAAGGCTTGAGGCAGGAAAGGCAATTTGAAATGGCAGGGATTGGATTTTGGAGCCTGATAGACCTGGATTTGAACCATTCCCACAGTGCCAAAACCATCTCTCTCCAAGGAACTACAAGTGCTTCCACCAGAAGGCTGTGTTTTTACTTCACACCCCTATATGTTCAAAGGAAAATATGACTCCTTGATCGATATCAAGCCCCTTTGGAAGTTTGGTGCATTAAGAATTTCATTCAGCTGCTGGGGGAGGAGGGAAGTTAGCTCTACTCTAAAAAATTTAATTTTGCCTTACTAACTTGGAACGTTTTTTATTTGACCCCATCCCGCTGTGTTCTGAGAAGTCAAGGGAAGGTGTAATAGAGCCAGGCTCCTCTTAGACTATTGCCTCGCCACCTTTAGTATGATTCCATCACCTTATAGTCTCATAACTGGATGCTAGCACTCCAGCCTCAGAGCCTTATTCTGATGGAAAGAACGGAGGTAGTATTGTTGGTGTATCCAGGTCACACAGGGTTGCCTGCATTTAAAACTGGAAGTGCCGTGTTTGGAAAATCCCCACAACTCCAGATAAACTAGAACAGCAGGTCAAGCCAAAGGAAGGACAAAAACCAAAATGAAACTGCAACTAAGTTTGTTTTCCCAGCGTCTGACCCAAACGTCCTTCTTGTAACTCATCAGCCAGACTTAGACACATGGTGGTTATCTGCAAAGGAGAAACATACACTACCCACTAAATGATCTTGAGTTCTGGAAGCAGAGAGGCAGGAATGGTGCTAGTTCAGGGGTCGAACCCTTGCCTTCCATTAAAGACTTAGGTTTGATTGCCTGCCAAGGTTCCTCATACTTAGCCAACACCCTTCTGTCAGTGAGGAAATGTGCGTGGTTATTATGCTGGATAGGTTTCAGCAAAGCTTGTAAGGAAGACTGGGGTAAAAGATGGGGTAATCTAAATATCAGCCAGCAAATATTCTATGAATCACAGCAGTCAAATCCATAACAAATCACTGAGATGTCAAAGAACAACACTCTAACAACACTTTGTTCCACTGCATGGGGTCACTGTGAGTTGCTGTCAGATGCTGTTAAGTCGACTATGACTCAGAGCAATCCTATGAACAATGGATGTGAACCTTGCCCCACCCCATGCCATTCGCATAATACTTGTGAACCTTGCCCCACCCCGTGCCATCCCCACTACAGATGTGAATACTGTCCCATCTGCCCCATACTCACAATGCACGTGAACCTTGCCCCATCCTGTGCCATCCCCACAATCTTGATATGCCTCAGCTCACTGTTATAGTCACTGTATCAATTCTTCTCCTTCAGTTGGAGAATCAGTTAATGGCATGTGACAACAACAGGCAAAGAGAACAATACATATTGAACTGTAAAGTCCTTTTGTACTTGGTGAATCTGTAACGAAACAGTCAATGAAACACTATCTAGTACTTTAAACCTGAAAATTCTACTAGCTTCTCACCAAACACATTACTAAGTCTCATTGTAAGGACTTGCCACCTACTATTGTTGTTATTGTTGTTGTTAGGTGTTGTTGTCAAGTATAAGTATAGTGACCCTATGAACAACAGACCTGAACCCTGTGCTATCCTCACACTTCCAACTTACTAGAGCCCATTGCAGTAGTCACCATGTCAGTCTACCTGGTTGAAGGTCTTCCTCTCCTTCGCCTACCCTCTGCCTTTCTAAGTATCATGTACCCTATCCCAGGAACAGCCCCTTCTAACAACATGTCCAAAGTACGTAAGGCGAAGCTTTATCATCTTTGCCTTCAGAAAGGCAAAGCGGCATTTTCTCCAAGACATTTGTTTGTTCTTTTGGCCGTCTATGGGATGCTCAGCGCTCTTCTCCAAAACCATAGTTCAAATTTATCAATTCTTCTATCATCCTTATTCATTGTTCAGCTCTCAAATGTATAGTAAGCGGCACCTACTAAAATGATGATAATTTAACAAACTTGCTCAATTTCTCTGTGGGCTTTGTTTGAGAGATGGGCAGTAGTAACTGTGGCCTCTAGACTCCTGTGGGTGACTAAAAGGCTCCCATAAAATACCCTAGGCTGGCGACCAGACCTGAGCTACCTCCTGTTCCCCCCATCTGCTTTGAGGGCACACTCCTCTGTCTTGTGTCTAAGCTCCAGCAAGCAGAAGAAGGAAGAAAGATGCACACTCCTACCAGCACTGACAGGACTCTGATTAGGGATTAAGTTTTCTCCAATCCCATCTCCACCCAACCACAGAGTGTCGTTTTGAAGAATCATTTGTGGTAAATGAAGGGAGAGGAGCTATAAGGGCAAGAAATTGGTAGAAAATAATAGGAAAGAAGTGCTATCGTTTGATGAGGGTAATAACCTTTCTAAACTAGTGTCCTACTGCATTAGATTTTCCATGAAATTATTTAAAACAGCAGGGAATCAAACATCCCCACATTATTAACCTCTAGTGTGTGCTTACTGAAGAAAAGCCAAAGGATATTTATGTGTCTCGTGCAGAGGTTGAACCTTAATGTCCCAGACTGAGGCAATGAAGCTATGGAATCCCGCCTGTATTGTCTTTGTTGGCGCCACAGCTGTGTTTCTTTCTGGTGAGCTTTCCACATCCTCTTCAGCCTACTACTATATACAGAATGCCAGTCATCACTTTCTTATTGGGGCAGCTCATGGCTTAAAAAGAGAGGGCTTATTTGCAAGCTGGGCCTCACTTTCCAAAGAGCTTTGGTAATGAGAAACACTGAAAAGTTGAATCACGAAGAAGCATGCTTTGCTTAGATTCTTTCCTCAGAGAAAACAGCAGAAAGGATGTTTCACTCCCAGGACCCTGAAATGGTTATAACAAACCATCACATCATGTCCCCTCATGAAAACATCCAACTACAGCTCATCTCACTCCCTTGGAGTAAATCTGTCACAACCCAAGTCACTGTAGCAGCACTGTGGTCAGACTGTTGAATTACAGCTCCATTTAGCATTAATTATAATAATTATATTGTCAGTGCCACTTCATCATAAAAAGCTAAGCTCATTATGACATGCTGCTCTTTGTTCTAGGACTTGAAAAATTCCTCAACTGCAATGGGTGTTTTTTTAACAGGTTCTGATCAAGAATAAGAGTATAAGTTTTAAGATATTTATAATTTTAAGAAACAGATTCAAATAAATGAAAATTAATATACAGGGAAGCATGCTGAAGTTGATTGGATTGCATACTCCCTATAAGTTAGAAGGATTTGCTTTTTTGCATGTTTTCAAGAGCTATGCATGTATAAATTATAGGTGGTTGTGAATTCCAAGGCTATAAATATACAGCAGGATACTGTGAGGTATAGTATGGACAGATGCTTGCAGAGACTGCCTCTCTGATACCCTGAGGAAGGCACGGAAGATTGGCTAACTTCTTTCCAGGAATGGCTACTGACACCCTATTCCAGACTACCAAATGGAGCAAAAATCACATAATGTATCAGAGCTTAAATAGGGTTAAGAGGATGTTCAGGAAAGAGGGCCCCAGAGTAAGATATCATAGCCTGAGCCAACTGAGGAGGACAGTTTTGCAAGGAAAAGACAGTGGGCACATGTAAGGATCCCAAGGGCAACTTCTATGGAAGTGGCAATGGCTGTCAGAACCTGACAGGAACAAGAAGGGAGCCCACATGAGATGTAAGCAATTTTTTAATTTTGAGTTCATATCTTTCTCTCACTCTGTCCAGAAACTTCCACTGTGACCCCTCATCCCACTAGGGTCCAGGCACGATCTAGTTCTTTCATAGGCTCAGGGTAGTGAAGTTGGCGTTATTTTCATGTACTTTTTTTTTACTTTGCTCTGCTTTGTTCCAGTCTAAAAGAGATCATACTTACTCTAGATAGTCTCCCACACGTTTTTAGGTCCCATCACTACTCATTGAAGTAAGATGCAAAACATTATTTTTATGGGCTATGTTATGTCAGTTAACTTTGCTATTCTCTGAGGGTATGGTCCTGAGATCCTAGGGCAGCAACAATGACGACGACAACAACAATTCTCTGAGGGTTCAGTCTTAAGACTCTAGAACTAGTAGGTAACGAATCCCTTAAGGGAGTTTGGCTTGGATTCATAAATTTGCCTAACTGATACCTGTTGGTTCTATCCATATACATGGATATATATACAACACACTAACATGCATGGACCATTATCATCTGACAAATCTATCTATGGTCATATGTGTAGCCCCTTCCATTGTCCAAATTTGTTTATCTTGCCTGCCTGCCTGCCTGCCTATGTATCCACTTCCATATTAATTCTTGTTATTACCGATAGTATAAGAATTTGAATGTAATAGTGTTTACCTTTGATATCTATATGTCTTGTGGACTTATACATCCACTATTATGTTTTGGTGGCCCACTGGTAAGAATTTGTGCTGCAATCCCAAAGGCCTGGGGCTTGAGCACTTCAGCTTCTCCATGGGAGAATGATGGGCAGTCTCCTCCTTTGTGATTCACCTGCTGGAGGGTTAGTGATGTGTCAGTGCTGACTCGACAGCACAAAACATTATACAAATTTTTAAAAGGTTTAAACACAGAAAGAAATATAATTTGAAGGTTACTAGGATTGAAAAAAGAAGGTTAAGGGGGGCGGGGAAGAATAACTAGGTTACAGTAGAAGCAAATTAAAATGGATAGAGGGGAAAAGTAATATATAACAAAGGAATGATCAGCATAATATTACTAAAGAAGATGAAGACATGGAAAGTCCTCCAACGCAAGCCAAAAACCCATCACGCTTGCATAGATTCCCTTTCAAGGAAACCCTGTACTGCATTTCTGAGATTGTAAATTTTAACAGAAGCAGACATTCTTTCTCCTTCAGAATGGTTGGTAGATTTGAACTGCTGATATTTGGGGTTGGGGTTTATTTTTATGATGTGGTCAGAGCCAACCCAGAGATGACCTTCCACTGGATTTTCAGAGACAGTAAAACACACAGGAGGAGACTCCCCAACTTTCTCCCACAGAGCAAGTGGTGGATTTGAACTGCATGCTTTCAGGTTAGCAGTACAATTCCTTATCACCAAGCCACCGGAGTTCCCTGATATTTGCGATAAGCAACAGGTAATAAACTACACCACAATGTCTCCAAAAGAGCCAACACAAAGTAAATGGACTCTTTTACTGAAATTCCTATGACTCACTCAAATTCCAAAACAGTTTACTTTTAAGCATATATGATTATAAGTGGTAGTGAAATGTGCTTCCCAAGTATAACTGTCATTGGAATATGTAGATGCATAGCTGAACAGCAGAGCTGACAGAAGAGTTCAGGAAGAACACTCCTGAGAATATACAAGATAACTTTCTAGGTAATTGTAGCGCTTGCAACAGAAGGCATGAGAAGCCCGAGACAGCAAACCAGAGAAAAGAGCAGATACCTTTTAGAGTCAAGATGAGTAGTTTATTAAATCACCTGACATATACTTCGGGACCTCCTTGAACTGAGAGAAATTCAATCTCACTATGTCTAAGGAATCTTTATGACATAAATAATCCATCAATTTATTTGTTCTGAAGCCTCCTGTTACTTCTATATCCAGATTTGTATAACACTTGCTATTAATAATTCTCCTAACATAAAAAATAGTGGAAAATAGCCATAATTATAGACAAGCACGATCATTTCATATAGGATAATATTGTATAGATTTTAGTCTTCTGAAGAATTAAAGATTCTGCCTTCACTTTTTTAAATTGTAATTTGAGTAAACGTTAACAAAGCACATTATTTTTTTCAATCACTCATGCACATTTTGTTCCATAACACCAGTTGCAAAGCCTGTCCCCTCTTACATATGGAATTCTTCTTGCCTGTCAGTTCTTTTTGATACAGTGACTCTAGGTGATGAAGAAGGATGTTCAAGCTGCTCTGAAGAAATTGGCAAAAAACAAGGCCTCAGGAACTGATGAATACCAATTGACATATTTCGACAGACAGATGCTGGTGTGGACAGGCTCATCAGATTAATTCAAGAAATATGGAGGACAACTACCTAGCCAACTGAGTGGAAGAGATATTTATTCTCATTCCAAAGAAGGGTGACCCAACAGTGTGGAAATTATCAAAGAGTATCAGTAATATCACACGCAAACAAAATCCTGCTAAAAATCATCAAAGCAACTAGAACCGTACATCAGCATAAAATTATCAGAAATACAAGCTGGGTTTAGAAGAGGTCATGGCACTAGAGACATTCAGATGGATCTTGTCTGGTAGCAAAGAGTACCAGAGGAATGTCTATCTGTGTTTCATTGACTACGCAAAAAAATTAGACTGAGTGGATCACAACAAATTGTGGCTAACCTTGAGAAGAATGGGAATTGTACAATACTTGATTGTGCTTATGCAAAACCTATACTTGGATGAGGAAACAATACTCAGAACAGAGCAAGGAAACACCACGTGGTTGAAAATCAGGAAAGAAGTGTATCATGGATACATCTTGTCTCCATACCTTTTCAATCTGTATGCAGAACAGATAATTCGGGAGGCTGGACTTTATGAGGAGAAATGTGGCATCAGGATTGATGTAAGACTCATCAACCACCGGTGTTATGGAAGTGACACAACCATCCTTGCTGAAACTGAGAAGGACTGCTGCAGAAGGTCAGGGACTGTAGTCTTCAATATGGACTGAGGCTCAACATTAACAGGACAAAGATTCTCACCACAGGGCCAATCAGCAGTACTATGATAGATGAGGAAGAGACTGAGGTTGTTAACAATTTCAGCTTGCTCAGCTCCACAATCAATACTCTTGGTCCCAGTAGTCAGGAAATCAAAAGACAAATTGCAGTGGGGAAGTCTTCTGTCAGAGATATGTCCAAAATGCTAAGGAGAAATGATGTCAGCCTAGAGACTGAGGTATACCTGATACAGGCCTTGGTCTTTGTAATTATGTGCAGCAAGCTAGCCAATGACTAAGGATGACAGAAGAAGAACTGATGCCTTTAACTTGTGTTGGGAAAAAGTATTCAACATAGCATGAATCTCCAATAGAATTAAAAGTTCTATCTTGGAGAGGGTGAAAGGCAAAAATTTTGAAGCTCCATCTCACATACTTTGGGCACATGGCCAGGAAGAACCAGTCCTTGGAGAAAGACATCGTGCTTGGAATGGTAGAGGGACAGTGAAGGAGAGGAAGACTCTAGATGATATGGATTGACCCAATAACTGGGGTAATGAGGGTAGATGTGTCAGAGTCAGTGAGACTGACTCAAGGTAGAGCAGAGTTCAGAGCTATTGTACATAGGGTCGTTACGAATTGCAGGCAACACAATAGCACATAACAACAACATTCCTTCTTACGTAATTTATGTGCTATCACAAAAATATTTTAATTGTGTTTTAAAAATCCACTTTGAAGGAATTAAAGATTCACAAAAAGTTGCAAGAACAATACAGGGAGGTTCTGTATTCTCTTCATTTACTTTAATCCAATGGATACCTTATATACTTGTGGTATCAAAACGTGAAAGTTGACATGTCTACCATGTGTATATATAGTTCTAAATTATGAGTGTAAATTTGCATGTTTTTGTTGTATGCCACTGAGCCAGAACCGACATATAGCTGGCCCTCCAACAAATCTGCAGTTAATCAAATGGTAGGAGATTGCCCATTTTCTCCCATAGAGCAGCTAGTGGACTCGAACTGCATGTCTTCAAGATTGCAGCACAGTTTTTTGCCACTAGGTCACCAGAGCACCCTAATTTGCATAGTTACCATAATCTAAAAAAAAATACAGGACTATTTCATCACAACAGAAATTGCCCTGATACTATCTCTTTTTAAAGTTACACTCACTTCCATTCTCCAAAACATCTCTAAGGCCTAATAACATTAATGTGTTCTTTATATAATTTTGCCATTTTTAGAATGTTCTGTTGCTCTTAGGTGCCATCGAGTTGCCTTCGACTCATAACAACCCTATGTACAATAGCCCTAAACCCTATTCTATCCTGTGCCAATCTCACTGTCTCTGACACACCTACTCCTGTTACCCCAGTCACTGAATCAATCCACCTCATAAAGGGTCTTCCTCTCCTGCACTGTCCTTCCACCTTCCCAAGCATGACATCCTTCTCTAAGGACTGGTCCCTCCTTACAACATGTCCAAAGTATGTCAGACGAAGCTTTAGAATCCTTACCTCCAACGAGCAGCCTGGTTTAATCCTCTCTAGGTTGAACCAGTTGGTTTTCTTAGCAGTCCGTGGAATATTCAGTACTCTTCTCCAACACCACAGCTCGAAGGCATCAATTCTCCTTCTATCATCCCTAGTCACTGTCCAACTCTCTGATGCATAGCAAGTGATTGCAAAGACTATGGCCTCTAACACACTCACCTTAGTCTCCAGAGTGGCACCATTGCTCTTTGGTACTTTGGAGATGTCTCTGACAGCAGACTTTCCCCTTGCAATACATCTTTTAATTTCCTGGCTGCTAGTACCAAGAGTGTTGATTGTGGAGCCAAGCAAACTGAAACTATTAACAATCTCAATCTCTTCACCATGTATCATGATACTGCCAATTGGCCCAATGGTGACAATATTTGTTTTTTTTTATATTGAGCCTCCATCTATATTGAAGACTCCAGTCCTTGACCTCCAGCAAGTGCTTTAAGTCTTCCCCAGTTTCAGCAAAGAGGGTTGTGTCATCTGCATAACACAAATTGTTGAATCTTCCTCCAATCCTGATGCTACATTTCTCCTCATACAGCCCAGCCTCCCAGATAATCTGCTCTGCATACAGACTGACCAGGTATGGAGATGGGACATATCACTATTGTACACCCTTCCCTATTTTGAACCATGCAGTGTTCCCTTGCTCAGTCTTGACGACTGCCTCCTGGTCTAGGTATAGGTTTTGCATTAGCAGGAGTGAGTGTTCTGGGATTCCCTTTCTTCTCAGAGTCAGCCACAGTTTGTTGTGGTCTACAACAGCCGTCAAATGCCTTTGCATAATCAATGAAACATAGATAGACATTCCTCTGATATTCCCTGCTTTCAGCCAAGATCCATCAGACATTAGCTACAATATCTCTAGTACCACACCCCCTTCTAAACCCAGCCTGCACTTGCACATCTGGCAGTTCTCTATTGATGTGCTATTCCAGTCATTGTTTTAAAAGCTTCAGCAGAATCTTGCTTGCGTGTGATATTAATGATATTGTTTGATAATTTCCACACTCTGTTGGGTCACCTTTCTTTGGAATGGAAATAAATATAGACCTATTGAGTCAGTTGGCCAAGTGGTTGTCCTCTAGATTTCTTGACATCTAGGGCAGCATCTGTTCATTGAATTATATCAATTGGCATACCATCAATTCCTGGAGCCTTATTTTTTGCAAGTTCTTTCAAAGCAACTTGAACTTCTTCTTTCAACACCATAACTTCTTGCTCATATGTTGTTTCATGAAATTCTTCTGTGTCTGCCAATTCTGTTCGGTATAATGACTCTGTATACTCTTTCCATCTTCTTTTAATTCTTCCTGAATCATTTCATATTCTGCCCAAAGCATCCTTAAGTATTGCAATTTGAGGTGAGAACGTTCTAGAAATGAAATTATATAGTATGTGATTGCCTTTCCCCCCTTTACATAAGGTCTATGAGACTCATCCAAGCTATTATATGTATCAATATGTAAAATATTCCTTTCCTTGTGGAAGAATATCCCATGGTAAAGATGTCCCATGTTTTAATGGTTCACTTTTTATAGATCTTTGGTTGCTCACAGTTTTGACTATCAAAAATATAGTTGTTATTAGCAAAAGTGCTCTCTGATAAAGAAAAAAATTGTTGGAAAGAACATAATTAGGACAAATGGAAAATATTAAGTGTACACTGTATATATTAAAAGTAAGTAATTGTGAAATAAAATGTTATATTGTTATTATGTGACAGAATATTATTGTTTCTGGAAAATATACACTGAGGTATTTTGAAATAAAATATTTAGAGATGAAATATTTAACTTATTTCAAACTGTTGAGGAAAAAAAAATAACATACACAAACACACCCTTAAAGGTAAACAACTATTTTCATTTCTCCAAGTTTAAAATTATGTTTGACTAAAAATAGTGTACAATGCTAACCAAAATTTTGATGGTGTCAGCCAATATAGTAGCTTTGGGGAAAAACAACGTGATGATCTGCTCCAGTAGAAGGTGAAAATCACAATACACACTGCCATGAAGTCTGGTTCAAAGTGACCTGCCATTGAGTTCATCGAGTTCCTCAGGCTTTAGATCTTTATGGTGGGGATTCCCATCAGTTAGAGCAGCACAAGGATTCAACTCACTCAACGCATTATCAGACCAACACAGCCTTGGAAAACCTATGAGCGTTTCTTTCATATGTGGTTGCTCTGAATCTGAAATCAACTCCATGGCACAGAATAATAAGAAGATAGTTAGAAACACAGCAATGGAATCACAATATGCTTTGCTTATTAAAGAGTCTTGAAAAGTTAGAAAAAGAATTAGATACATACACAGTTTTCAAAACCTTTATATGGGGACAACTCAGAGGCCAAACAGGACAAAAGAGTTTGGGACAGAGAACTCTAAGCAGGGGAAAGACTCAGTTTTCTGCAAAAAAGGAGAGCTGACTTGAGACTCCCTGCACACAACTGCTTAAGTTGATGCACCTGATCATGTGCCACTCCAAAGACAAAGGAAGACAATGGGCTTCAGGAAAGATAGTGTCATCAGGTGAGATACTCTTCACCAGAGCTAGCACTTTCAGGTGGGTGTGGAGGAAAGAAATGACTGAAACTTCCTGGGGAAAGGTCCTTCCCAGGACAGAAGAGTCTGAGACAGAGAGGTACAAGCAGGGGCAAGACTTTCTCAGTTCTTTCAGCTGGCATGTTGAGCTGTGAGAAAGAGGGCTAACATAAAACCCTCCTGGACGGAAACTGCTCAAGTGGAGCACCTAGTCTTATACCACTCAGCTACTCTGTAGACGAAGGAAAACAACAGAGTTCGAGAGAGGAGACTACAATAAGGCAATATTCCTGCATGGCTGCAATGCAGATGAGACAGAACCTGAAGAATGACCAGAAATGCAAATTTGCCCAGAAAGGACTTTCAGTAGAGTAAATAGCTCACCCCATAGATTAAGTATTTTAACCAGGCAACTAACAAGTAGTATCATAATGATTATCATAATTATCATAAAGATAAGAACTACCAGCAACTTACACAGACACAATAGTAAAAGCCTAACATTCATTTAAAAAAAAAAAAAAAGTCATACAATATCAAGAAAGCAGCAGGCAGCTTCAAACAATGTGGAAAAAAATAAATGAAACCTTCTCCAAAAAGAAGCAGAGAATATCGCAGGCCCAGTGAATATCCCAGAGATAAGAGGGCAGAGGACACATGTTGATACGGACACATTCAAACATCTATTGCAGATAGTACAAATGATGGAAGAAATATTGGAAGCCATGAATAAAGGGAATGCCCTACAGGTAGAAAACCAGAAGAAATATACTGATGTAGTTATTTAAACAGCTACAGAAGGTGCAAATGATGGAAGAAACAATAGAAGCCATTAAGAAAGCAAATACTTCAGAGACCGGGAGAAGAAATATAACAATGAGGAGAAACTTGCACAACTAAGGAAGAAAATGCAAAAGATAGAGAAAAGACTCGAAATGTATAGATTAAAAAGGGACAAGAACGTAAATAAAATGATCACAATATAGAGAGGGTAAAGCCAACACAGTACTGGAAATAATAAACATGCATGAAAATTCAATCTAGAATATTAAGACTGAAATGGCAGAAGTATCTAATATGCTAGAAGGACAAAAAAGTAGAACAGAAGAAATGGAGCACAAAGTCAGTGAGCTGAAAGACAAAAAACTCAATAGAAACATACTACAGAAAAGTAAGCAATGAGACCTAACAAAAATGAAGAAAACATTAGACTCATGTGGGATGACATCAAAAGGGATAATGTATATGTGATTAGAATTCCAGAATATGAGAGGGACAGGGATATTACTGAGAAAAGTATGGAAGAAGTCCTTGAAGAACACGTCCAACGTATTATGAAGAATGAGGAAATCTACATTTAAGAACTGAGCAGACACCAAATAGACTAAACCCAAAAAGAAAAACCTCAAGACATATCATTATCAAACTCTCCAAAACAAAAGATAAGAATAGGAAACTAAAAGCAGCACTAGAAAATCAAAGCATCACCAAAGCAATTAGATTAAATTGTGATTTCTCAGCAGAAACCATGTGATCAAGAAGACAATGGAATGGTGTATACAGAAAATGAAGTGTCAGGGGGGTGGGGGTAGCAAACAAAAACAATTGCCAACTGAGGATCCTATAACCAGCAAAGCTCTCCACCAAATATGAAGGAGAAATCACATCCTTTGCAGAAAGAAAAGAAATTAAGGAATTTGTGAAAACAAGACTAAATCTACAAGAACTTTTAAGGGAAGTCCTTTATACAGAACACCAAAGAAAACTGGACGGACCACAGTAACAAAAACAACAGAAAAAGAAAGAGCAAAATGGCAATGATAAAACCAGGCCCGTAAATAATCTTCTCATAGAGCCCAGCCTCTCGGATAATCTGCTCTGCATACAGGTTGAAAAGGTACAGAGATAGGACACATCCCTGGAGTACGCCCTTCCCTATTTTGAACCATGCAATGTTACCCTGCTCTGTTCTGACAACTGCCTCTTGGTCCAAGTATAGGTTTTGCATTAGCATGGTTAAATGTTCTGGGATTTCCATTCTTCTCAGAGTCAGCCACAGTTTGTTATGATCCACACAGTCATAATCAATGAAACACAGATAGACATTCTGATAAATACCCTAAAAGAAACAGAAGAGCACTATATGATAAATAAAAGCACAATCGATCAAGAAGACAAAAGCATGGTGAACATTTATGCACCAAATTATAGACTCAAAAATACATAAAATAATGGTTAATAGAATTGAACAAAGAAATATACAGCATCACAATAGTGATAGGAAATTTTAACATACCACTCTCACCAAAGGACAGGGCAACTCAAAAGAAACTTAACAAACACGGAGAAGATTTAAACTATACATTCACCCAAATAAAGCTTTTATGGATGTAGTCCAAGTACTGAACCCAATTAAAATTCAATTTACTTTCTTCTTACATGCACATGGTACATTCTCTAGATTTGATCACTTACTAGGGCACAAAGCAAGACTCAACAAATTAAAAAACATTGAAATAATATAAAATATCTTCTCAGATATTAAACTAGAAATTAACCACATAAGAGTAAAGCTTATAAAACCACCTATGTGGAAGCTAAATAACCACCTGCTAGAACATGATAATGTAAGAAGAAAAGAATAAAATTTAAAAGTTCCTCAAAACAAATGGTAATGAAAATACAATGTACCAAAACCTCTGGGATGCAGCTAAGACAGTCCGGGG
>NW_006399758.1:3302347-3304518 GCF_000299155.1 Elephantulus edwardii | reverse complement strand
AGAAGAAAAATCAATTCAATAAATAGAAAAAGAACAATAATCTAATCCTACAGCCTCTAGAAGTAAGGAAATTATAAGGACAAGAGCTGAAATCAATGAGATAGAAAACAAAAGCAATTAAAACTATCCACACAACCAGGAGCTGTTTTTTTGAAATGGTCAATAAAATTGTCAAACCACTAGCAAACTTAACAAAAGAAGAAAAGCGGAAGACACAAATAACTTGATTAAGGAATTATCATGGTGACATCAAAACATAATCAGAGGAAATTAAATCTACATTATAGAAATATTAAGAAAAGCTATACTCTGTTAAATTAAAAAACCCAGAGGAAATAGACAATTTCCTTGAATCTCTACCCTACTCAGATTGGCACAGATAGATGTAGAACACTTGAACAGACCTATCACAAAAGAAGAAATTAAGTCAGTCCTAAAAAGATTCCTCCACCAAAAAAAATGTCCTAGACCAGATGACTTCACAACTGAATTTGACCAAGCATTCAGAGATTTATCACCAATACAGAAAGAAAAGGAACACTCTCAGAGATATTCCATGAAGCAGGCATAACCCTAATATGGAAACTAGGCAGATATTACCAATAAAGAAAACTACAAACTACAAACCTATATCTCTCATGAACATAGATGCAAAAATCCTTAACAAAATCCTAGCCAATAGAATGCAACGGCACATAAAATAATAATAATTATTGTTATTATTATTAATTTATCATGACCAAGTGGGATCGAGGGATTCATAACAGGTATGAATAATGGTTCAACATAAGAAAAAAACAATTTAATTCACCACATTAACAAAGCAAATAACAAGATCCACCATATGATCTTAGCAATTGATGTAGAAAAGGCGTTTGACAAAATGCAACACCCCTTCCTGATTAAGACACTCAGCAAAATAGGAATAGAAGGGATTTTCTTCAATATAGGGAAAAGTATTTACGCAAAACCAAGAGCTAATATCATTCTAAACAGAGAAAGAGTAAAAATATTTTCTGGCAAACAGCTACCAGACAAGGATGCCCATTGCACCATGCCTGTGCAATAATGTATTGGAAGTACTCGCTAGGGCAATACGAGAAGAGAAGGAAATAAACGACATCTCAACCAGCAAAGAGATAGTTAAACTGTCACTATATGCAGATGATATGACAGTGTACACAGAAAACCCCAAAGGCTCAGCAAAAACAGTTAGTAGGGTGGCAGGATACATGATCAATATCCAAGTCAGTGGGATTCCTCTACAATAACAAATCAATACCATTTACAATAGCCAATCATAATTTAAGATACTTGAGAATGAAACTAACTAGAGAAACAAAAAAATCTGTTCAAAAAACCTAGAGAATACTTCTGTAAGAAAAAATGTGAAAGACCTAACAAAATGGAAAACTTCTCTGTTCATGCATGCGAAGATTCAATATAATAAAAATGATAATCATATCAAAAGCAATCTACATGTTCAACGCAATCCCAATACAGATACCAAAATCTCCTTGAAAACTAGGAGATCAAAAGGAAAATAGTCTTATTTGGAGAGGAAAGAGACACTGAATAAGCAAAGTACCACTGTAGAACAAAAATGAAATGGGTGGTATAGCACTCCCTGACCTTAAAACACAGAGGTAATAACCAAAACAGGATGGCGCTGGTACAGTGACAGTCACATACACCATGAACAGAATCGAGAACCCAGTCAAATGATACTCAAAAAGAAAACAAAATCCCTCATATGAGGAAATGACAACCTCTTCAACAAATGGTGTTGGCTACCTGCAGAAGGCTGAAAACAGGATCCGTATCACACAACATACGAATAAAATCAATTCCGTGTCGCTCAGAGACCTAGAAGTAAAGCCTAAAGCCACAAACATCATAAGAGACAAACTAGAACCAATCTTAGAAGGCCTG
Organism: Elephantulus edwardii; assembly: GCF_000299155.1. Lineage (NCBI taxonomy): Eukaryota > Metazoa > Chordata > Mammalia > Macroscelidea > Macroscelididae > Elephantulus > Elephantulus edwardii. Next base: position 3,302,586 of record NW_006399758.1, on the reverse strand, counting down.
GTCTAAGAGGCAGACAAATACAGTTAGAAATGTACGACTTGAGAGGTTAAATATAATTAATGTTGTTGTTGTTATGTGCTGACGAGTCGCTTGGACTCATAGCGACCCTATGTACAACAGCCCTAAACTCTGCTCTGTCCTGTGCCAATCGCACTGTCTCTAACACTCCCATCCTGATTAACCCAGTCACTGAATCAATCCACCTCATAAAGGGCCTTCCCCTCCTGCGCTGTCCCTCC
>NW_006399758.1:3298622-3301557 GCF_000299155.1 Elephantulus edwardii | reverse complement strand
TGAAACAACATATGAGCAAGAGCCTATGGTGATGAAAGAAGAAGTTCAGGCTGCTTTGAAGGAAATGGCAAAAAATAAGACCGCAGGAATAGATGGTATACCAATTGGCGTATTTCAGCAAACAGATGCTGCCCTGGACATGCTCACCTAGTTGTGCCAAGAAATCTGGAGAACAACCACTTGGCCAACTGACTGGAAGAGATCTATATTTGTTCTCATTCCGAAGATGGGTGACCCAACAGAGTGTGGAAACTATAGAACAATCTCGTTGATTTCACATGCAAGCAAGATTCTACTGAAGATTATCCAAAGTGACTGGAACAGCACATCAGCAGAGAACTGCCAGGCTGGGTTTAGAAGGGGTCATGGTACCAGGGATATTGTAGCTGATGTTAGATGGATCTTAGCTGAAAGCAGGAAATACCAGAAGAATATCTGTGTTTCATTGACTATGTAAAGGCATTTGACTGTGTAGATTATAACGAACTGTGGCTGGCTCTAAGAAGAACGAGAATCCCAGAATGGGTAAATGATGAATAGGACCTTCTAAAGATTAAATTCTTGTGCCAACTTGGAACAAACATTTGATAGTACCATTTCAGACGAGGATCTCATAACAAAAGTTTACAGAATACTACAGAGTCTCTACAAGAAAAAGACTAATCACACAATCACAAAATGGGTGAAAGACATAGAAAAGCTTTTCACAGAGGAAGATATTCAGATGGCAAACAGACACATGAAGAAATGCTCCAAATCACTGGCAATAAGAGAGATGCAAATCAAAACTACAATGAAATACCATCTCACCCTAGTAGCAGTGGCAAAGTTTAGTTGGACAGTAAAAAATAAATGTTGGAGAGGATGTGGAGAGACAGGAACTCTCATACACTGTTGGTGGGATTTTAAGATAGCACAACCACTCTACAAGATGGTTTGAACATAGAAACTTCATATGACCCAGTTATTCCACTACTAGGAATATAACCCAAGGAAATTAAAACTGAGACACAAACAGAGATTGGTACACCAGTGTTCATAGCAAAGTTATTCAGCATCGCAAGAACATGAAAACATCCCAAATGAATGGATTGAGAAATTATGGTATATTCACACAACGAAATACTATGCAGCACTCAAGAAAAACGATTTTGAAAAATACCACATAATTTGGAAGAGACTGGAGAGCATCATGCTGAGTGAACTAATTCAGTCTCATAAGGACATATACTGCATAAGATCATTACTGTAAAAATAGTAGCTAGTAACACATATATGGGGACCCAAATGGGAAAGGAGTGGGATCTGAGGGGCGAGAATGGATAGGATCAAAATCACAGGGATGCACAATTTGGTGGGAAGAGGGAGTGAGTAAAGGAAATGGGAAAGATCTGGTAGGGACCTGAAAAAACAGGGTAATGGTGGGCATAACCAATGGTGATTAATTGTATAAAACAACGAATGAGAAATGATTGAATAAAAAAAAGTGAATGAAGACTAGTGTGAAACATAATGTATATGAATTTTGTAAGCATCCAATATAATTTTTTTTATTTTTATATTCCTCGAGTACAAACAAATAAAATATAGCATTAGATTTATTTCTTTGCCTTCTACTCTTCTGAGTTATCACTATGGAGACAATATCTGACCAAAGATAATTTAAAATTATATTAAGTATAAAAAATAAGTAGAGTCTCAGCCAACACTATTTTCAATAACAAAGGTTGTGTGGTCCAGAAACTCAGGTTATGGCCTCGTCCTAGATGCAGGAGGTCTAAATCTGAATCTTCGTTCTGACACTTAACTTACTATGTGACTTAAGCAAGTTAGCTAACTTCTCTGTGCTTCTGTTTCCTTTTATATATAATAAAAATAAAAACTACTTACTTTTGAAGATTTCTTGGTGAGTTCCAAAGTTTATATGCAAAATGCTTAGAAAAATGCCCAATATATACTAAGTTTATGTAGGAGAAGCTCTGGTAGCCTAGCCTACAGCTAGTTGCATTGCTAACCTAAAGGAGGCCAGTTCAAATTCATCAGCATTTCCAAGGGAGAAATATGGACAATCTCTTCCTATTCTATTTACAGCCTCTAAAAACCCACTGAACGGTCAGCTAAGAGTCAGTTCCAACTTGATCACAATAAGAGAGAGAGTGAGAGATACAGGAGAAAAATTTAGCTGTGTTTTATTGACTGTGCAAAGTCATTTGAGTGTAGAACATATAACAAATGACAGATAACATTGCAAAGAATAGGAATCATAAAACATTTAATTGTGTTTATGCAGAATCTGTGAACAAAATGAAAAGTCAGTTGTTCAAATGAACAAAAAGATTCTGGGTGATTTTAAATAAGTAATTATGTGCATTAAGATTGTATTCTTTCACCATACTTATTCAACATGTATGATGGGTAAATGATCTATGAAGCTAGTCACTTTGAAGAACACAACATCAAGATTGAAAGGAGTTTCATTAACAACCTATGGTATAAAAAAAAAAAATTAAAAACCCTAAAATCTGCAGATGACACAATCTTGCATATTAAAAACAATGAGGATTCAAAATATTTACTGTTGAAAATCTTTCCATATGTATTACACCTCAGCATAAAGAAAGCAAAAATCATCACATCTGGACCAAAGAGCAACATCATGATAAATGGAGGAAAGACAGAAGTTGTTAAAGATTTCATTCTACTTGTTGGGTCTACAATCAACTTACATGGAAGCAATCAAGACAACACATTGAGAGACTCCATTTTGTAACCAATATGCCATTTTAAAATATATATGTGCCTCTAGAGCAGTAAACTGAAAGCGGTGGGGAAAGGGAGAAAAGAGCCCCCACCCAAACATCAGCCAATCCTGTATCACCCTGTTTTCGCGGGCTTTCCTTTGAATCAGCCAATCCTGTATCACCCTGTTTTCACG
>NW_006399758.1:3286354-3293459 GCF_000299155.1 Elephantulus edwardii | reverse complement strand
GATGGCTAAGCAATGCACGGCTCACCCACTACCAGAGCCTGTTGCTCAATCCCACCAGAATCATATACCAGGCACCAGCCACCCTTAATCCAGCTACCCTCCTACCTGACCCAGACTTAAACGCCCCTCTTCATGACTGTACTGAAATCCTAGCCCAAGCCCACGGGGAGCGTGCCGACCTGAGAGACCAACCCTTGGCAGACGCGGAGCACACCTGGTTCACTGATGGAAGCAGCTTCGTACATGAAGGACAAAGGTATGCGGGCGCAGCAGTTGTTTCTGAGTCTGAAGTAATCTGGGCAGGACCCCTACCTGCAGGAACCTCAGCCCAGCGTGCTGAATTAGTAGCACTAACTCAAGCTCTGACCTTAGGCAAAGACAAGAACATTAATATCTACACTGATAGTCGGTATGCTTTTGCCACAGCCCACATCCATGGGGCAATATATCGGGAAAGGGGGCTACTGATGGCAGAAGGAAAAACTATCAAAAACAAAGAAGAAGTTCTTGCCTTGTTAGCGGCCTTATGGTTACCGAGAAAACTGGCCATTATCCACTGTCCAGGACACCAGAAAAATGACACTCGAATTGCAAGGGGCAACCGTCTTGCAGACAGGACTGCTCGTCAAGCTGCCCTAAAAACAACAGTCGTGGCCGCTGCCAAGCTCCCAGATCCAGGGTCCCCAAGTCTGCCTGAAGAGCCAACTTTCACGCCTGAAGATTTAAAATGGATAACTCAGTTGCCTATGACTCAATACCTCCAAAAATGGTGGTACACTGCTGGCAATAAAGTCATATTACCTGAGAAATTAGGAGACCAGCTCCTAACCAAGATACACCGGACAACCCACATGGGCACCAGAAAGATGCAAGACCTCATCAGACAAGCAGGAGTTAAGATTCGGGGCATGCAGTCCAAAATTAACTGCATTGTGTCTGAATGCAAAGCTTGTCAATTGACGAATGCCATCTCAAATCCACCCAATCCTGGCACCCGACAACGTGGAGAAAAACCGGGGGCCTATTGGGAAAGTGACTTCACTGAGATAAAACCTGGTCAGTATGGGTATAACTATTTATTAGTTTTTATAGATACATTTTCAGGATGGGTAGAGGCCTACCCCACCAAACATGAAACAGCCCAGATGGTGGCTAAGAAGTTGTTAGAAGAGCTCCTGCCAAGGTATGGTTTCCCTGCTATGCTAGGGTCTGATAATGGACCAGGTTTTGTGTCCAAAGTAGTTCAGGGACTGGTATCAGTGCTTGGGGCAGATTGGAAATTACATTGTGCATACAGGCCCCAAAGTTCAGGACAGGTAGAAAGAATGAATAGAACCCTAAAAGAGACCTTGACAAAATTGACTAAGGAGACTGGCGGGGACTGGGTGGCTCTCCTTCCCTATGCGCTTTTCCAGGTGTGTAGCACCCCATATAAACTAGGCTTAACCCCTTTTGAAATTATGTTTGGAAGACCCCCTCCTATTGTACCTAGCCTGCAAACCAAAATGATTAATGACCTAGATGATGATGATAATACACTTGTCCGTTCCCTTCATGCCCTGCATCAGACCCAGAGAGACATCTGGACCAGACTGAAGGCCTTATATGAATCTGGACCACCACCAGAACCTCACCAATACCAGCCGGGTGACTGGGTGTTCGTCAAGCTACATCGGCGAGGAAACCTGGAACCGCGCTGGAAGGGGCCTTATGTAGTAGTCCTCGTGACCCCTACTGCACTCAGAGTAGACGGCATTGCAACCTGGATCCACTACACTCACATACGACCAGCTGACCTCTTTGCCCTTCAGGAAGAGTACCTTCCATCAAGATGGACAGCGTCAAAAGATCCCGCAAACCCACTGAAGCTCCGTATCCAAAAGACTTAATATTACTAATCCTTATTGTATGCATCATTGACTCTGCTAACTGTAGTCCCTGCCCTAGTGACTGCTGGACCCCATTAATCCCATACAGGGGGGACAGGTACTTTACTGTTTCAACCTATGTCCATGCCTCCTGCTACACTCATGCTGTAGAGTGCCAGTATCGAGGAAAAGGCTATTTCACAGCAACTGCAAAGCGGGGGAGTAGCCATACATCCAGATGCCCTAGTCAGCCAGGTAAAAAGTTTTGTTTTTCCCGACTTACCCACTATGGGTCGAGCTCTAGACTTGCTTACAGCAGCGAAAGGAGGTATGTGCCAGTTTCTAGGGGAAGAATGTTGTTTCTTTGTGAATGCATTGGGCATAGTCCAAAATAAGGTCCGAGAGTTAAAAGAATCTGTTAAAAAGTGCCTGTCTGAGGCAGAAGCCTATGATTTATTTAACTGGTGGAAAACATCCTGGGGTAAATGACTTATTCCACTCCTTGGACCCCTCACTGCCCTGATGCTTATCCTAACCCTAGGTCCCTGTATAATTAACAGAATACTCAACTTAGTTAAAGAAAGGATAGGAACAATCCAGTTGATGGTTATGCGGTCTCAATACCATTACCTAGCGACCGAAGAAGAAAGCGCTCATGATTGAGCTAGGGTGCAGAAGAAGGGGGGGAATGAGGGACTCCATTTTGTAACCAATATGTCATTTTAAAATATATATGTGTCTCTAGAGCAGTAAACTGAAAGCAGTGGGGAAAGGGAGAAAAGAGCCCCCACCCAAACATCAGCCAATCCTGTATCACCTTGTTTTCGCGGGCTTTCCTTTGAACCAGCCAACCCTGTATCACCCTGTTTTCGCGGGCTTTCCCCTTTAAATAGGCAGGACAGCCCAGAATCGCCGCCACGGCCATCTTCCCTGTTGTATGGGCACGGTTTGGAACGCGGCCCGGATTCGAATCTGAAATAAATTCCCTCTTGCCCTTGCATCAGTGTCGGCTCCTTGGTGACTTGAGGGGAACTGGATTTGGGGCATAACAACATAACTTCTTGCATTGGTCAAATCTACTGCAAAAAGAGCTCTACTTTGCTAAAAACAAGACCTATGAAGAGCCTTCATCATCCCAATCTGCCCACTGTATTGAACGCCTACCCAGTCTAGTATCACCAAACCTAACCCAAACTCATTCTGCCTTCTACTCAGAAAGAAGCCCAGATCTCTCTTCTTTCCTGACTGAATATAAACTCTCCAAAATATAAAAATCAGCACTGTTTTCTGTTACAAACAGCCCCATCTGTCCAAATTGACTCCCTAATGGCAATTGTATTGCAAAACGGAAAGATATTTAATCCATTAACTATAGAAAAAAAATGTAGTCTCAGCCTGTTTCTAGAAGAAGATTCTTGTTTTGTAAACTAATACTCTGAATAGATAATCAAGGACCTAGTGACAACCAGGAATTTCCCCCTTAGCTACTCCCCATCCTAACTCTCTTTCTAGTCATTCTTCCTTTTTACAACTCTTGCTCCTTGTTTTATAACTATCTTTCAGAAGTTTTGGTTTTGGGGGGGTTTTTGGTGTCTGATACTTTTAGAAGTTTTTAATAAATCACCTTACCTCCGTCCTCTGAGCAACTGTCCAAGAACACAAGTAAATGATGCTCCTCCTCCAGACCTTACAGGAAACTAATACAAACTGGCCAACATCATCCCAATTCAGCAGGAAGTAGCTCCACCCCTAATCATCATATTCCTTTAGGGTCTGGAATGAAGGAGGAATGTAGCAGTTGCCCCTAGGCCTGTAGCTCACTCTTTGAAGAAACTTGAGAATGTCTAAGGCAATCAGACCAGACAATAGATTCTGATAAGGCTCTAGGCCTATTCACAAAAGCCCATACCCAAGTTCATTAAGAAAACCCCCATCCCACATTTCAAACAAAATACCATCTTTCCTAACTGTCCCGGTGCCATTTTGACCTTCTCAGCTCGTGGTCACTTGGCAACAGTGTCAGACCATGCATTGAAGGCCTTTTCATTTCTTGGGGGCATTGGAGGAAGGCAAGCAAAAATTTCATTTTGAAGACTAAAGAGCACCTGAACCAGTCATGGGGCTTTCAATCACCACATTCGCATGTGAAACCTGAACCATGAATAAGTTGGCATAAGATAAATTGATGCCTTTGAGTTATGGTGTTGGCAAAGAATATTGCGTATACCGGAAATTGCCAGAAGAACAAGCAAAACTGTCCTGGCAGAAGAACAGTCAGAAGGCTCCTTAGAAAGCGAGGATGGAGAGGGTTTGCACATGCTCTGGGCATGCTATCAGGAGAAATACCGTCATGGTTGATAAAGGAGAGGGTTAATGAGAAAGGAAAGACCCTTAGCCCGATGAATTAAGATAGTGGCTGCAATAAGGAGTTTAGGTGTGGCTACAATTGGTTCATACCTTGCAAATGCTTTAGGATCACTTGGGATCAGACCATATTGTTCACAGGCTCACTATGAGCCAGAACCAACCAGACAACACCTAACAGAAACACCACACAGAAGTTTACAGTTCTAAAATAATGGGTTAAAAACATTTGTCTCTGGACAGATACAAACCACAAAGTTTGTTTCTCTAGTCATTTTTTTCTGTGCTTCATATACGCTTTCAATTTGTATCAAACTCCATATTCTTTTAGAGTATTTTTATTTTCCTGCTCTTTGACAAAATGTTTCTTAATCTTCAGCAGTAATATATCAATATGGAGTGACAGTTTGACAATATGGTTCTCACTTTTCATAGTATAAATTCAAAGACAAATTGTGAACGAGTCAAGTGAAACTTGTAATTCACAGCTGTGAGGTCACACTAGTGAATTATAAGCTTTTCATTATGTCAGAACTGTGAATTACAAAGATTCCCCCCCCTACATTTCCTGTCAAATAATTTATTAGCTACCCCTCTCTCACAGGATTTTGCCGTATGCCAAAGCCGAGAACACAGGGATCGCTTAGTAGTGCTTCCCATATAGAACAATAAGAATTCAAACAGAAGGGTCATGTTAGAAAGGAAGCTGTTACAATTTCAAACTGTACTCTTCACAAGCATAGGGTCATTCCTGAAGAGCAGCAAGTTTTCTTTAAATTGCAACCATTATCATTTAAACTTGAGAGAGTTGGTTTATTTTGTTGTTGTTATTTTTATTTATTATTTCCTTCTTATCATTACCAACAACAATCCTGAAAGCACGCAGTTCTAATCCATCAGCTGCTCTCTGGGAGAAGGATGGACAATCTCCTCCCATGTGATTAACTGCCTCTGAAAACCTGTTGGAGAGTCAGCTATGGGTCAGTTCCAAATGGACAGTACACAAATACAACATTTATAAAAAGATATTAAGGTGAAATTCTGTACTGCTTTAAAATGTAAAAATATTTTTATGATGATGATGATGATATTTTTACTAACCTCTGAAAAATATTTTTACTAGTTTATAGCAAAAGCTAGATCATACATATTTTGTATATTGTTTGTTTTTTCCATTGCTCCTGTAAAATAAGTAGAAGATTCACTTCTGAGGTGTCTGAGAGGCAAAAAGGCTCAGAGAAATTATAAGGACTAGTCCTTCTGGTGGTCTAGTGGTAAGTGTACAACATGTACACTGTTTGAATCAACCAGCGCTCTGTAGGAGAAGGATGAGAAATAAAACCAACTCAAAGGTCAGCTATGAGTCGGTTTCAACTCAACAGTACACAGGCAAGTCCAAAACTATAAGTATCAAATCAAGGATCGTATCTTCTCATTCCATGCCCAGAGATTGTTTTCCGCATTTCCCTGAAGCTCCTTTGCCACATCTAAGGATGCATGTGTAGCACCAGCCATAGTAAGCCCTACTCCTATGTAGTCCAGTCTCTGTTCAGTGCTACATTTGAAGAAGAGAGTTGAGAAGTCTAAAATAGTTTCCGTTTATATACCCTATCACCACATTATTTCTTCCTTTTCTCCCCTACCCTCAAAACTCTTCCTGTTTTTACCAATCAAACATTTACAATTTGTTCCCTTTCACCTTCCCTTGGATGTCTCTAATCCCTTCTCTCTCTGTATAGTCTCTTGATTCTGCTCCACTAGAGAACAGGGCCAACCACGAGCATTCAAACTCCCCATGAAGCCCAGAGCAGGCAAAACCAAACTTCTTTTTCATAAATAGTGATGAGAGCATGAAAGCTTGTTAACTCTCACACATCTTTTCCTCAGTCCCATTTTTTATGCTGCTAGCTTGAAGATTATACTGATGAGAATACTAGTCTGTATGCATTTAAGTGTGATGGCCAAGACCAATATTTGGCCACCATGCATTGTCACACTTCATACAGTTCAACATGTGGACAATTCCCCAAAAGTATCATGTTCTTTCTAGCTTCAAGGCTAGTTCTTCGCATTCTTCGTCTCATCTTTGCACATTGGGATCAACAGCAGAAATAGCTGCGAGGACGTAGGGTATCTATATCCTTTCACAACAACAACCTATTTGAAGCACTCCAGTGTTTGAGATTGGAATACTCAGTTATGTGTCTTTGATGATGCTATTTCTTCTACATAGAATAGTCTTCCTCTCTTCTCCCTCTCATTTTTTGTTATACCCCTCATTCCTCAGGAAACCACATGGGTGTCACTTCTACCAGAATGCCTCCCAGTGATCTCCCAAGGCCAAGGCCAGTGATTCTCTCATATACTCCCCTAACTTTTCGATGTTTATCCATAATAATAACTGACATTGTAGCTTTTTTACTTACCTGTATCTCCCTCGAGACTAGAAACATCTTGAAATGAGGATGTTTGCTATATCCCTTGATCTTTTTTAGCACTTGTACGGTATCTATATTAGCATATGGTTGAAATTTATTAACTATTATCAAAATGGATTAATGAACTCTTTCTGAATATATGTATCTAATTCTCATTGACAGAGCTTGTAACTTTACTCATAAGAAAGAGCTCACCTCTGATAGTGTTTGGCAGATGACAGTCTATCTTTTTTATATATGTATTTTTTTAATTAAATTTTATTAATTTTAATTAACATTTACAAAGATTTTGGGTTTCCATTCATTCATTGTTGCATTATTTTCTCTACCCTCCCCCCAGTTCATTCCTCTTTTTTTCCCCCCTTGAAAGTCTGTTTTAATTGTCCAATTGCCACAGTGCTTGTCAAAGCCAGTTCTGATTAATCTCCTTTGTCA
>NW_006399758.1:3284676-3285309 GCF_000299155.1 Elephantulus edwardii | reverse complement strand
TGGCAGCAATAGCTGCCCCAATAATTTTGGCCATTCTCTGGTCTTTTCTCTTCCCTCTAGATCCCAGTTGTTAAAAGAGGGAAACATTTAAACAAGTATATAACAAATAATTTTGAACAATATCATCTTTTAAGTTTAAGGCTAGAAATATTAACAATATGATTCTTTCCAATCCAGAGATACATGTTCCAGTGCAGTTCCTATTTTCCATAAATGGTTTTTGTAAGAAGAATATTGGATACATTTCCACTATTCCTCCTCCATGTTATTAGCATGAGCAGTAATAAATCCATTGTCTTCCTTATTCTAACTTAATTTTTTTAAATTTAAATTTATTATTCATTTCAGTAAAAATTTACAGAGGCTTTGGATTTCCATTCATTCATTTTTGCACATTTCTCCCCTCCCAAGCCTCCCCCCCCATTCCCCGCTAGAACACTACACTCTTGGAAAAGTAAAAGGAAAATTCTTTCATTGTTTTACAAACCCTCCCCCAGGTCCACTCCACCATGTAGCCCTCGCTCTAGTCTCCTGTCACGACAGAAATACCTAATCACATATCTTTTTTAAACAGTTTTCTCCCTCATCTGTTTCAGTGCAGTATACATAATAATGTATACCCATCTTACTCAG
>NW_006399758.1:3277104-3281414 GCF_000299155.1 Elephantulus edwardii | reverse complement strand
CAAAGGCCTTTTCTGCATCAATTGATAGGATCGTGTGGTTCTTGTTCTTTGCTTTGTTAATGTGATGAATTACATTAATTGTTTTCCTTATGTTGAACTATCCTTGCATACCTGTTATGAATCTCACTTGGTCATAGTGAATTATTTCTTTGATGTATCATTGAATTCTATGGGCCAGTATTTTATTCAGGATTTTTGCATCAATGTTCATGAGAGATATTGGCCTATAGTTTTCTATTTTGGTGGTGTCTTTTCCTGGCTTTGGTTCAAAGATATGTTTGCTTCATAGAATGAAACTGGGAGAATTCTACCTTCTTCTATTTTCTGAAATGATGTATGTAGAATTGGTAACAGTTCTTCTCTGAATGTTTGATAAAATTCACTTGTAAAACCATCTGGTCCAGGAATTTTTTTGGTTGGAATTTGTTGTGTTACCTTTTCAATTTCTTCTTTTGTATGGGTCTGTTCAGATGTTCAGTTTTGGTTTTTGTCAGTTTAGGTAGGTTGTGTTTTTCTAAGTATTTGTCCATTTCCTCTAGATTTTCATATTTGTTTGAGTATAGTTTTTCATAATATTCTAATGTTAGCTTTTTTTATTTCAATTGGGTCTGTTGTGATGTTGCCTGATTCATCTCTTATTCAGATTATTTGTGTCTTCTCCCTCTTTTCTTTTGTGAGTTTTGCTAGTGGTTTATCGAATTTATTGACCTTTTCAAAAAACCAACTCCTAGTTTTGCTTATAGTTTCAATTGTTTTTCTGTTTTAGATTTCATTTCTTTCTGCTCTGGTTTTAATAATTTCAGTTTTTTTAAAGGGTGTCGGGATCTCTTGCTGTTCATTTTCAATTTGTTGGAGATATTGGGTTAGAGAGTCAATAGACTGTTTTCCCTGTCTTTTGATGCATTTGCTTATTTCTATAAATTGACCTCTGATTACTGTTTTGGCTGATTCCCAGAGGTTTTGTAAAGTGGTGTTCTCATTGTCATTAGTTTCAAGAAATTTTTAATTTCGTATTTTATTTTTTCTACTACCCAGCTGTTGTTCAGCTTCCAAATGTATGGGTTTTTTCTCCTTTATCATCCTATTATTAATTTCTAATTTTGTAGCATTATGGTCTGACAAGATGGTTTGTATTATTTCTGTGTTTTTTAGTTCAATTGATGCTTGCCTTGTGTCTTAGAATGTGATATATTCTAGAGAATGTTCCATGCACATTGGAGAAGAAGGTATATTGTGCTTTTGAGGGGTGCATTAGCCTATAAATATCTATGAGGTCAAGTTGGCTTATTGTGTGGTTTAATTCTTCAATATCTCTGCTGAGTTTTATTTTCTGATAGTTCTATCTTTTCTTGAGAGGGGCGTATTGAAGTCTCTGAGCACTATAGTGGTGTTGTCTATTTCCTTTTTCAGCTTTATTAATGGTTGTTTTATGTATTTTGCTGGTCTTTCATTTGGTGCATAAATACTTATTATTGTTATGTCCTCTTGTTCTATTGACCCTTTCAACATTATGTAGTGACCTTCCTTGTCATTTGTGATAGTTTTTACATTGATATTTATTTTATCAGAGATTAATATGGCTACTCCTGCCTTTTTCTGGTTGCCATTTGCTTGGTATATTTTTTCCTCACCCTTTTGTTTTTAGCCTGTCTTTATCTTCATTTTTCAGGTGTGTTTCTTGTAGACAACATATTGATGGATTTTGGTCTTTTATCCAATCTGCTACTCTCTTTCTCTTCAGTGGTGCATTTAAACCATTCACGTTCACCATGACTACTGAGAGGTTAGGTTTTATTGCTATCATTGTGTTGAGTTCTTTTTGGTGTTGTTGCTAGTTACTTTGGACCATGCAGCTTTCTGTGGAATGTCTTTAAGAAGGACATCTCTGAGTCTCTCCTGCAACGCTGGTCTTGTTTTTATAGACTCTCTTAGGTTTTGCTTTTCTAGGAATATCTTGATCTCTCCTTCATATTTGATGGATAATTTTGCTGGGTACAGTATTCTTGGTTGACAGTTGTGTTCTTTAAGTGTTTGATAAATGTCCTTCCACTCTCTTCTTGCCTGCAGGTTTCTGCTGGCAGACTGTTGCTCCTCCCAGGTCTCTTAGGGGTCAGTCGGTTGCTCCTCTGGAGTCACGGGATGGCAGGCAGATTGCTCCCTACTTGCTCCTGGTGGGTGAGTTTCAGAGTGGCTTGGTTGGTATCTTTTGGCTGGGACTCAGCTGTCCTGTGTGTGGTTGAAATTCTGGCTCTCCGGCTCAGTCTATCTTTTTTTAAGGAATGAGCCAAGGCTATTCAAAACCATGTTTTTATTCATTCTCCCAATATCTTGTTCTTTGTAATTTTTGTCTTCTTGTTCAGATGTAATGCATATTGAAAGCTGTCGTCCTTGACCTTCTGCAAAAGAAAGAGTCTTAAGTTCTCCTCTTTTTCAAGATTGGGTCATCTGCATGATAGAGGTTGTTGTTGAGTCTTCCTCCAATCTTGATGTCACCGTCTTCCTAATAAAGCCCAGCTTCACTAAGGATTTGCTCAGCACATAGATTGGATAAGCATGATAAAAGGATATAGCCCTGACACATACCTTCCTTGATTTAAATAATGTAGTGTTCTATTGCTCTGTTGAGACAACAGCTTCTTGGTCTAGGTACAGATTTCTTATAAGCATATGTTGTTGATGTTGTTGTTGTTGTTGTTGTTAAGAGCTGTCGAGTTGCAGGCGATTCATAGTGACCCTATGAAGGAGAGTCCTCAACACTTGTGTGTCTCTCCTCCTCTCTCCAGGTTCATAGGGTTTCTGGAGGCAAGCTATTACAGAAAGGGATGCTGCTCCTGCTTCCAAGCTTGTTTTAATTGGGGAGTTTCACCCAACACTGTCCACCATGGTTAACCAACCATTAACGCATTTGACACATCAGCCTCACAATGTTCAGCCTCACAGCAACCACAAGTTACCACTGTATGGCAAGTAAACACACCAGGGCTATACAACCTAGAGGAATGTTTGAACAAAACAATTATGTTCTAGAATTCCCATTGTTCTCCATGCTAGCCATAGTTTGTTATAATCCACACAGCCAAATGCCTTTAACTTTTTAAAAATGCCTTTTAAGTTTTATAGTCAATAAAACATAGATAGACATTTTTCTGGTATTCTGTGCTTTCAGCCATAATCCATCTGACAGCAATTATATCCCCTGTGTCAGCTTCTTCTAAACTTTGAACTTCTGGCAGTTCTCTGTCAGTGTACTTGTTCTGGACATTTTTTATGATCTTGAGCAATATTTTGCTTGCATGTGGTACTAATGATATCTTTCTAGAATTTACACATTCTGTTGGGTCACCTTTCTTCAAGAATGGGAAAAAATAAGGATCTCTTCTAGTCAGTGGTCCCGGTAGAGGTCTTCTGAATTTCTGGATATAGACTGAGGAGCATGTCCACATTTGTACCTGTTAGTTGAAACATGTCAGTTGGTATTACATTCATTCCTGGGTCTTCCACACACACACACCCAGTACCATTCATGTAGCTTGAAGTTCTTCCCATGACCATTGACTTTTTATCATATCTTACTTCTTAAAATATTTCAGTGTTGATCAATTCTTTTTGGTAAAGTGACTCTGGATTATCTATATCTTCTTTCGATGCTTCCTGGATCACTCAACAGTTTGCCCATATCATTTTTCAGTGTTGCAACTTGAGGCTTGTATTTGCTTTTCAGTTCTTTCAACTTAAGGTATGCTAAGCAAGTTTTTCCATTTTTATTCTTCAACTCCAGCTCTTTCCCCATTCCATTATAATGCTTTGTTTTGTCTTCTTGAGCTGCCCTTTGAAATCTTCTGTTCAGCTCTTTTACTTTGGTATCTCTTGCCTTTGTTTTGGTTTCTCGATGCTCTAGTGAAATTTTCAGAGTCTCTTCTGACATCCATTTTAGTCTTTTCTTCATCCTCCATCTTTGTAATGACTCTTTGCTCTCTTCATGGATAATATCTTTGATGTCATCTCAAAACTCATCTAGTCTTCCATAATTAACGTTCAAACATATTCTTGAGATGATTTTTAAATTCAGATAAGACAAATGAAATTTACCACAAGTAGCTGGCTATAAAAGATAGAATTTTTTTCTTACTATTCTAAAGACTAAAACTCAATATCAAAGTCTAAGGTGCGTCTGATACAGGCCATGGTCTTCGCAATCACCTGTTATGCATCAGAGTTGGACAATGACCAAGGAGGATAGAAGGAGAACTGATGCCTTTGAGCTGTGGTGCTGGAGAAGAGTATTGAGAATACCATGGACTGCTAGGAAA
>NW_006399758.1:3261814-3276504 GCF_000299155.1 Elephantulus edwardii | reverse complement strand
GGGTTTTGTTTGTTTGTTTTTTGTTAAATTTTAATCGTTTTAATGAACATTTCCAGAAATTTTGGGTTTTCATTCATTCATTGTTGCACTGTTTTCTCTACCCTCCTCCCCAGTTTGTTCTTCTTTTTTTTCCCCCGCCTTGAATGTCTGTTTTAATTGTCCAATTGCCACAGTGCTTGTCAAAGCCGGTTTTGATTAATCTCCTTTGTCAGTGTGTCCTTTGCCATTCCCAATCACTCCTCCCTGAGAGAGACTTCGCCCTGATTCATAAGGAAAAGGGGATGGCGTATTCTCTTAGCCACTTCCTGCTGAAAAGGGATGCTGTAGGTTTCAGGGTGAAGATCTACTCTCACTACTCTAAAGGGCCCCTTTGTCAGTAGGAAACACACAGACTATTATGGAGATTGATTTTGGAATTTAGATGCACTGTTATCAGTTGTGCTTAGCTGTACATGTTCATCTCCTTGAAGATGTAACATGGAAGTGTTACAGCCTAGAAGACACAAATTAAACTAACAAGTTAAAAGCTGTTGTTGTTGTTGTTATGTGCCGTCGACTCATAGCGACCCTATGTACAACAGCCCTAAACCCTGCTCTATCCTGTGCCAATCTCATTGCCTCTGACACACCCATCCCGATTACCCCAGTCACTGAATCAATCCACCTCATAGAAGGTCTTCCCCTCCTGCGCTGTCCCTCCACTCTGCCCAGCATGATGTCCTTCTCTAAAGACCTGTCTCTCCTTACAACATGTCCAAAGTATGTCAGGCGAGGCCCCAGAATCCTTGCCTCCAAGGAGCAGCCTGGTTTAACCCTCTCTAGGATGAGTCTATTTGTTTTCTTGGCAGTACATGGTACATTCAGTACTCTTCTGCAGCACCACAACTCAAAGGCGTCAATTCTCCTTCTATCCTCCCTAGTCATTGTCCAACTCTCTAATGCATAACAAGTGATTGCAAAAACCATCGCCTGTATCAGGCGCACCTTGGTTTCCAGAGAGACACCGTTAGCAATAATATTTCAAGTAGAGGTTCTAGTAGTGGCATAAATCAAGTTATAGAGGGAAGGTAGTTCTTACAATAAAAGGCCTATTGACTAGCACTTTGTCTATTATAAACACATACTTTTTCAGTATCTCTGTAAGATTTTTTTAAAGTGTTTAGATAATAAGCTAATTGTTGACACATGGTACAAGATTGAGGGTGTTCTGAGGACAATTACAAACCTAACTAAATATGAAAATTGGACAATGACTAAGGATGACAGAAATACTGATGCCTTTGAATGGTGATGATGAAGAAGAGTACTGACATCCCAGGGATTGCCAAAAGAACAAGCAAATCTGCCTTGGACAAAGTGCAACCATTACAGGTTGCTCATTACAGGCAAGGATGGTGGAACTTCATCTCATATATTTTGGGCATGGTTTTGGGAGCAAGTCCTTACAAAAAGACATTATATTGAGGAAAGGGGAGGATCAGAGTAAGGAAGATCTTAAACAAAATGTATTGGCCCTGACTGTAACAATGGATTTGAGCGTATCAGAGAAGGTGAGGATAGGGCACGGTTCAAATATATTGTTAATAGAGTTACTGTGAGTCATGGTTGACTCTAGGGAAAATAACAACAACTGCATTAAGACACCTGGTTGAAGTTTTAGCTCCTCATCTGTATTGTCAGTCGCTTGCTTCCAAAAGGCACTGTTAGCAGGATCACTAGCATCTGAGCAAGAGCAGAAGAGAAAGCAGTCGACTCACTTACTAGGGGTTCTAATGCATGGAAAATTGTGCCATCTCAGAGGAACCAGCCAAGAACTAGCTTGAGATACCACGTGTGGTTTCCTGACTTTTATTGAGCTTCTGCTCACTTTATTTCAAGGGAGCTCTGGTGGTCTGGTCTGTTTAGAGTTGTACTGCTAACCCCGAGGCAGCATCTGTCCAGTTCAAATCCACCAGCAGCTCTGAGGGGGGAAAGTAGTGGGAAGTTTCCTCTTGTGCAATTTATAGTTTCTGGGAAACTCACTAGGTTAGTTCTGAGTCATTTCTGACTCGAGGGCCATGACTTGAGTTTGTGCATGCAGTAAATATTTTAACAGCATACCACTTATCACTACACATGCTGAAGAGTCCTTCCTCTGATCTCTACATGTCCAAATACTTTCATAACTAACTAGATGCTGTTTCATGAAGGAATGCTTCTTGCTTTCCTCTGAACCAGGAGTCTATCTTCAGACAAGCCATAACAATTAATTGCAACTCCTGTGTGGTGGTGGTGGTGGTGGTGGTGGTGGTGTCATTGTTGTAGTTGTTATTATTGTTCTTATTCTTTTTGTTACGTACCATCAAAAAGAGTCTGACTCATAGCAAACCTATGAACAATGACTTTGAACCCTGTCCTATCTTGTGCCATCTTCACACTCCCTGACACACTAGTGTACACTGTGGCAGTCACTGTGTCAATCCACCTATTTGAGAGTCTTCGTCTCCTCAGCCAGCCCTCTACCTTTCCAAGCATCATCTTCCTCTCCAAGGAATATCCTCTCCTAGCAACATGCACGCAGTATGTAAGGCAAAGCCTCATCACCTTTGTCTCCAAAGAGCACTCTAGCTGTACCCTCTCTAAGTCATTGACAGCATATTCTTTTCAATTATACTGTTTTTATATGTGTTCTTACTTCTGAGAAATGAAGGAAATACAGAAAGGAAGAGATGTTTTATGATTGAATAGTTATCAAACAACTACTGCTAAAGAGTAATGATGTCAGTTTAAAGACTAAGGTGTACCTGATCTAAGCCATTGTCTTCTCAATTGCTTGCTATGCATCTGAGAGCTGGACAATGACTAAGAATAACAGAAGAATTGATGCCTTTGTGCTGTGGTTGGTGCTGGCAAAGAGCATTGACCATACCATGGACTGCCAAGAGAACAAACATGTCTGTATTAGAGAAAATGAACCCAGGTTGCTCCTTGGAAGCAAGGATGGTAAAATTCCATATTACATAATTTGAGCATGTTGTCAGAAAGGGCCTGTCCTTGAAGAAGGACATCATGCGTTGAAGGGTAGAAAGTCAGAAAAAGTGAGAAAGACCCTGGATGAGATGTATTGATACAGTGACTGTGGCAAATTGGTCAAGATTGGATAAGGCAAGGTTCAGAGCAGTTGTTCATAGGGTTACTATGAATTGTAGTTGACTCGATGGCACATAACAACAATACGATGCATACTATTATCCTCCCATCTAAATAACATTCTAATAAGTATACCGAATTAGTGCTGAAGACACATTCAGCGTCTTCAGTCAGTCTCTTGAGATACAGGGGGAAAAAAAGATGGGTTGCAACCTTGTTAGAAATTATTGAAAAAATATGTGAGACTTCCAAGTTTACTGAGCCACCTTTAAAATGGAAAATAGGTGTTCATACCTGACTCTGAAGAGCATTGAAGTGGATAAATACATGTTATGGTTTGTGGCCCAACTTAGTATTCTTCAGTTGAATAATAAGCAAAGCATTTCTCTCCTAGTTTTCAAAATAGTCAATGCTGAAATAACACTCATCAAATGTATCCCATGACTGTTATAACAAGGTTGTGCTAGATACAGGAAAGCTAATTGTAGAGTCTTGGGGGTTTATTTCATCACTCTTTTCTATAAATAAATTCTAAACAAAGGGTAATGTGTTGAATTAAGTAACTATTCATATATTTTTGGAAAATATAAAAGCCTTTCATAAGATTTTATTTTCTTGACACTATATAACAGACAGAATGATAAAGGATTTAAACTCTTTGGAAACAGGAATTTTTACTAAGCTGAAATTTCTGAAAAGCAGTAATTGTACAACCAGAAGGGAGTTCTGGTGACCCAACGGTAAGAAACTGTACTGCAATTCCAAAGGTAGACAGTTTTAATTCACCAGCTGCTTAGAGGAGAAGGATGGATCATTTCTTCCCGAGCAATTTACATCCTCTGAAAGCCTGATGAAGGATCAGCTATAGATGAGTTCCATCTTAACACCATGCAACAATAACAACAATATATTAAAGTAATATCTTTTGTCAAAGAACTTGACTGAGCTTAACTTGATATATTGAGAAAGTTATGGCTAGTTACATTTGTGTATTTAGTGGTAGAACGATAGTTATACCAGTTAAATTACAGTCATTTCTCTTCTAAATAGGGAGCTTAACTAACTTTCAAGAAAAAACTACAAAAGTGTAATTAGAAGTACAGAACCAACATTGTTACAAAGACATTTTGAGCCGGTTAGAAAGACACTTAGAGTCCTAAATAAGAAATTGTTATCACTAGAGTGCCTTGTCACTTAAGAGTTGAAAATAGAAAGAAATCATTTGTTACACTCTTTGCTGAAAACCTTCACCATTCTATGACATCTAATGGAAAACATATAAAGGGAATATCAGGTAAACAGTAATAAAAGAACTTTGTCTGAGTCATTGTGGCATGTGTGGTATTTGGACTGGTATTTGTTATGGATGAATCAATTAGGAAAGAGCACAGTGTCTGCTATCAGTTTAAAGGTGTGCCTGATCCAAGCCATAGTATTTTTTAAAATTTTTTAATTAATTTTAGTGAACATTTACATAGATTTTTTTTCTTTCCATTTGTTCGTTGTTGCATTTTTCTCCCTGCCCACCCTTCCCCCCAGTTTACTCTTCTTTTGAAAAGTAAAAGAAAAATTCTTTCATTGGTATACAATCCTCATAGAGATGACAAAAGAAGAATCATTGATGCCTTTGAATTGTGAGGTTGGAGAAGAGTATTAATATACTATAAACTGCCAAAAGAACAAACATATCTGCCTTGGAGAAAGTGCAACCAGGGTACTCCTTAGAGGCAAGGATGGTGAAACATCATCTCACATGTTTTAGGCATATTGTCAGAAAGTACCAGTCTTTGAAAAAAGACATCATGCTGGAAAAGGTGAGAGCCACAACAGAGAGGAAGACCTTTAATAAGATGTACTGACATGATGACTACCACAAAAATGAGCTTCTACATGGTGGATGGCATCAGGATGGTGCAGGACAGGGCAAGGATTTCCTTAATGTTAATTGGGTCATTATGAGTCACAGTCAACAAGATGGCACTTGGAAACAACAAAAACATATTTCTGGCAGCCTAAGTTATAAAAAAAAATCCCAAATTTTTGGAAGTATTAAGCTACAAAAGAGAATGGAAAAGTACAGCCCAAGAAATAGGAAAAACAAAAGAAAGTGTAGTATCAGAGCCAAAATTAAAGACTTTCAAAAACAGAGCAGAAAAAGCATCTTTGTAACAGACAAACCAGGAAAGAAAATGATTGAGATATACCCATCACATTTAATAACAAGAAATCACTGATGACTTCGTATAAGCAAGTCTGTAGTGAAGAGGAGACAATAGAACGACAAGGATGTTTATAGAAGAAAAATCAAAACTGTGTTGCTTTATTATTATTATTATTATTAGTTTCAATGAAAATTTACAGAGACTTTGGATTTCCATCCATTCATTGTTGCACTTTTCTCCCCTCCCAATCCTCTCTCCCCCACCCCCCAGTACACTACCCTCTTGGAAAAGTAAAAGAAAACTTCTTTCATTGTTTTACAGTCCCTCCCCACAGGTCCACTCCACTATGTAGCCTTCATTCTGGACTCCTAACATGACAAAAGTACCTAATCACATGTCCTTTTTAAAAAGTTTTCTCCCTCATCTGTTTCAATGCAATACACATTATTTATCCCCATTTTTCTCAGTCTCCCCCCAACTCCGAAGTTAGTACTGTTTTACAAAAGTGGTACTATGCAGGATTTGTCATTTTGTGACTGAGATACTTCACCCAGCATAATGTCCTCCAGGGTCACCCATTTTGAATAATATGGCATGAGTTCCTTTTTTTCAATGCAGTGTAGTATTCCATTGTGTGAATATACCACAGCTTCTCTATCCATCCATTTATTGACGGGCACTTAGGTTGTTTCCAACTCCTTGCTATTGTGAACAAAGCTGCAATAAGCATGGTTGTGCATATATCTGCTTGGATGTCAGTTATGGTCTCTTTGGGATATATTTCCTTTAGTGGAATTGCTGGATCAAATGGTATCTCTATTTGCAACTTTTTGAGAAAGAGCCACACTGCCTTCCACAGTGGTTGTACCATTTTACACTTCCAGCAACAGTGAATAAGGGTTCCAGTTTCTCCACAACCTCACCAGCATTTTTTGCTTGCTGTTCTGTTAAATTTTGCTATTCTGACAGGGATGAGATGATATCTCATAGTTGTTTTGAACTGCATTGCTTTTGATTAAGAAACTGCTTTTAAAATGGCAGACTAAGGGGCCAATTCAATTAAAATATCAGTAAAAATAATGTATAATTTAAAATGCATTTTAAAACTCAAAGTAAGGCAATGTTGTTAGAACTTGGACATCTACATAGATAAACTCAGTGTGTGTGTGTGTGTGTGTGTGTGTGTGTGTGTGTGTCTACCTGTGTTTTATTGACTGTTTTAAAGGTATATTAGACTATGTGGTTTATAAAAATTTATTGACAGGATTAAGGCAACATTAAGACTAAGGTTCACCAATCACTTTTTAAATTGTGGTCATGAGCCAAATCATGAAATAATGTATCTTTCTCTATCATAGTAACTCTGTAATATTAGGTTTACCTGTTGCTTTTGATTAGTTCAAATGATAATTATTATTATAAGCCTCAAAGGGTTTTCACAGAACTTTCCCCATATGATTTGACAAAAATATATTGACAAAAAACATAAGGGGAATTATATGAAAAAAAAA
Source organism: Elephantulus edwardii (assembly GCF_000299155.1). Lineage (NCBI taxonomy): Eukaryota > Metazoa > Chordata > Mammalia > Macroscelidea > Macroscelididae > Elephantulus > Elephantulus edwardii. Next base: position 3,269,702 of record NW_006399758.1, on the reverse strand, counting down.
AATTCTTGTATCACATACCTATCAAGCAACACTTCATATCCACCTGGCATCATCTTTTTTTTAATGACCCACATTTAAAAAAATTTATTTTAATATTGATTTGTATATAAAATTCGTATACATAGTGTTTTACACTTTCTTTCATTCACATTGTATCTCATACAATCATTCCCATACACTGTGTTTTATAAAATTAATCCCCATTAAATGGTGGTAATGCTGCCATTCCCCCATCTTTTCAGGCCTCCACCAGTGCCAGTTCATTCCCATTTTCCTTACCCCTTCCCTCCAACCATCAAATTGTGTGAACATGTGATTTTCTTCCTGCCTACCTTCACCTCTTTGCTCCCACCCCTTGCTGCCTTGGATTCCCATACATATTTTATTATTTATTCTTCTGTTTTTACAATAATAGTCTTAAGCATTATTTGTCCTTATGAGACTGAGTTGGTTCACTTTGTATAAAGCTCTGCAGTCTCTCCCAAGTTATGTAGTGGGTTTTTGTTTTTTTCAAATCTGTTCCTGAGTGCTATATTCCAATGTGTGAATGTACCACAATTTTTTACTTCATTTGATTGTTGTTGGACATTTAGGCTGTTTCTACATTCTTGAGATTGTGAATAACATTTCTGTGTATGAATCTCCATTTATGTTTAAATTTTAATTTCCTTGGTGTATATTCCTTGGAGTGGTATAACTGTGTCATATGGAATGTCTGTGTTCAGTTTTTTGAGGAAATGCCAAACTGCCATCCAGAGTGGTTGTATCATTTTACAACCCCACCAACAGAGTATGGGTGTTCTTACCTCTCCACATCCTCTCCAACATTTATTGCTTACTGTCCATTAAACTTTGCCACTGCTACTAGGATAAGACAATATCTCATTGTGGTTTTGATTTGAGCATTTCTTCATGTGAACATTTTTCTCTGTGAAAAATCTCTCCATGTCTTTTGCCCATTTTGTAATCATGTTATCAGTCTTTTTCTTGTCAAGGCCCTATAGGATTCTGGAAGGTTTTTGTTATGAGACCCTTGTCTGAAATGGTATTGCCAAATATTTTTCCCAGTCAGTAGGTTTTATTACCACCCTATTTGTATAAGTTTTTAGCGTGCACAGGGATTTAATCTTTAGGATGTCTTTCTTCAATTTTATCTTCTCCTGGTTTTGCATCTCACCTGGCACCATCTCTTAACTCAGCCTCTATAAAGATGAAAAGAAGCTCTGGTGGGCTAGTGGTAAGAAGTTATGCTGACAACCCAAAGGCATATGGTTTGGATCTACCAGCTGCTCCATGGGAGAAAGATGGGCAATTTCCTCTGGTGTGATTTACAGCCTCTGAAAACCTGCTGGAGGGTCACTTATGAGTGAGTTCTAGCTTAATGGCACATAACACAACAACTAGAGTGAAAACTCTGCCTAGCTTTGACTTGCTTCACTCAGGGGCACACTGACAGGATCTAGCCCCACATGTTCAGCATATAACTCTTCCTTCCTGAGTGAGACTTCTCTAAAAGCAAACACAGGACATCCAAACATGTGCAATTACAACTGCAGAAATCATCCCCCTGCCAACAAGTAATGAAAGCTGACAGAGAAAAGCCAACCTTTACTCTATTGAGAGATATTTCTGAAACTTTCTTCCTGAGGCTCTTGGAAATTTCCAAAGATTTAATTACCATCATTCAACCAATAATCATTCAATAGCCACTCCATATATTCTTTTCCTTTTTCCCTTTTTGTACTTTTGCTTCCTGAGATCACCTTCCAAACTATTCACACAGGAGCCTTTATTTCAAACTCTTCTTACAAAGGATCCCAGACTAAACAGATACTCTAACTTGGAAACTGCAGATGAAGGCATTTGGTCAGGAATAACAGGAAATTGGCATACCTTGAACATACAATACTTTCAAGGCTCTGTGCAAGGGGCTACACTTTACTTAATTCTCACAAGAACTATGAATTCAACCAATTAGAAAGCTATCCAAAGGGGGCTGTGGAAGCCTAGTGATAAAGGCACTGCCAGCCCAAAGGCACAAAGTTGAAATCTACCAGCCGTTTGTCAGTAGAAAAATGGCCAATTTCTCCCTGTGTGATTTACTGCCTCTGAAAACTAGCTGAAGATTCAAGTTAGTTCTGACTTGACAATACACAACAACAGCTATTCAAAGTTACTCATCTAGGAAATAGTAACCCATAATAATAATAATAATAACTTTCTCTGACTTCAAAGTTTAGGGCATTTTTTGTTGTTGTTCATTATTGTTGAGGGCCCCCTACTGACAGAGTGGTTTAAGTGTCATTCCGCTAGTAAAAAGTTTGGAGATTCAAACACACCAGGATTTATGGAAATAATATGAGGCAGTATGCTTTCACAAAGATTTAAAGTCTCAGAAACCCAATGTGGCAGTTCTACTCAGTTCTACAGGGTCATAGTAAAGTAGACTAAATAGCATGCAGCATCCAATAATTTCTACCTTCCATTGTGGTCACAGATAGAGTTACAGAAGTGAATTGTTGTTGTTTGTTGTTGTTGTGTGCCATCAAATAGCTTGCGACTCATAGCAAACCTATGTACAACGGTCTTGAAACCTGCTCTATCCTGTGACAAATTTACTGTCTCTGAGATACCCAAACTCATTACCGTATCATTACTGTATCAATCTATCTTATCTATGAACTCCCTCTTTCTTCATCCCTCCACCCTCCAAAGCATGATGTTCCTCTCCAAGGACTGGTCCCTCCTTGCAACATTCCCAAAGTATGTCAGACAAAGCCTCAGAATCCTTGTGTCCAAGGAACAGCCTGGCTTTACCCTCTCTGGGATGAACATGTTTATTCTCCTGACAGTCCATGATATATTCAACACTCTTCTCCAGCACTACAGCTCAAAGGCATCAATTCTCTTTCTATGATCCCTAGTCATTATCCAGCTCTCTGATGCATAGCAAGCAATTGCGAAGACTATGGCCTCCATAGTCTCCAGACTGGTGTCATTGCTCTTCACTACTCTGGAGAGGTCCCTGACAGCCAACTTTCCCAGAGCAATTCATCTCTTGATTTCCTGGCTGCTGGTACCAAGAGTGCCGACTGTGGAGACAAGCAAACTAAAGCTGTTAACATTCTCAGTCTCTTCACCATCCGTCATGACACTGCCAATTGGTGCAGTGGTGAGAATCTTTGTTTTCTTGATATTGAGTTTCAATCCATATTGAAGGCTGCAATCCTTGGTCTTCTGCAGCAAGCACTTCAGGTTCTCCTCAGATTCAGCAAACAAGGTTGTGTTATCTGTGTAATGCAGGTTGTTGACAAATTTTCCTCCAATCTTGATTTCACATTCCTCCTCATACAGCCCAGACTCCTGGATGATCTGTTCTGCATAAAGACTGAAAAGGTATGGAGACAGAATACATCCTTGAAACACACACTTCCTGATTTTGAACCAGGCAGTGTTTCCTTGCTCTGTTCTGACAACTTCCTATTGGTCCAAGTATAGGTTTCAAATAAGCACAATCAAAGGTTCTGAGATTCCCATTCTTCTCAGAGTCAGCCACAGTTTGTTGTGATCCACACAGTCAAACACCTTTGCATAGTCAATGAAGCACAGATAGACATTCCTCTGGTACTCAATAGTCACAAGAAATGTCAGTAATAGTTTCCATGAGTGCCTGTTTGTGCCAGGCAGTTGATCAAGCACTTACTTACAATTCTCTGCAAGTTATCACCATCTACATTTTATTCAACACAAAATTAAAACTTGCTGAGGCCAACTTTTCCCACGTTGCTAGCTCTGTGAGCTTAATGTGTAAGTTGTTGTTAGTTGCTGTGGAGTCAGCTCTGATTCACAGGGCCCTGAGTGTAATGGAGTGAAAGAATTGCCAGGCTTTCATGATCATGTGACTGAGTTTATGAGTGCAGCTATGGTGTCAGTCTGTTCCACTGAAGGTTTCCTTTATTTTTGCTAAACCTCTACCAAACATAACTATCTTTTTTCTATTTTGTCTCAAAGTTTTAATTTACATTTTTGTTCTTTTAAAACAATATATTCCTCTCAATGTCAAGTCTGACTCCTAATGATCTCAGAGGTACAGAGTGTAACTTCACAAAGCTTCTTCAAGCCTGCAGCCTTTCAGAAACAGATCGCCTGGTCCTTTTACAGATTTGTCAAAATCACACTTAAATAAGAACCATGGGTTTATAGGGACACTTTTTATTTTACCAATTTCTTTTTTCATTCTGAAGTTAACAAAGCATAACTGGGCAATAATTCTCAAAAGAATTCCTACTTGTTTGAAATTCAGTTGTAAATAGGTGAATGGGGGTTTAGTATAATATTCATATTTTCTCCATTTCACTCCCTTCTTACCACTGTTTTGTTTCTGATTCCAGGGATGCTACCCACTCAATAAAAATAGGTTGGAGTAAAGAAAAATATCTATTCATGGAATGTGGAGGTCTTTTTCTTTCTCACCAAATCTTTCTCATTTAATTTGAGACTTTTGTCTAGTCCTGATGAACACACTGTCTCCAGGCTAAGAACAAACCTAGATAATTAGCTGTGCTCCTCAACTACAAGCACACCATGTGGAGAACATTTTTTCTATATTTAAAAAGCCAATGAAGACATGATTGGAAGTGTCATGCTCTCAGTGTAAGAACAATATTCCCATAATCAAATATCCAAAGCAAATTGTATGATTATTTGTATTATCTAGAATTTCAAGGTTCTGTTTCAGGGCAGAGAAGCCAGGGGGAAGTATGCCAAGTTATTCAGCAGTCCCCTTTCATCTCCATGCACAAGTAGAACTACTGTTTACATTTATTTTGTCCAAAAGTTTACCTTTAATTCCTTTAATCATTCTAAATTGAAGATATATAAGTGAGTATTAGTGAGACAAAACCATGATTAAGAGGTATGATTAACCTAATAAAGATCCTGGAGTGATTTTTAATATTTTCTTATATAAAAAAGACTTACTAGTGCTTTTTTGCATTTATCATGAAGATATTACAATGTATATATGATATGCACAACTGTCAGTGATTATGAGTGTATAACTTCTTGGAAAATTTGGACAAATAAATTTCTCTCCACGAGCTCTTCCACAAATAACTTTCTAAAAGTCTGTAATATCCCTATTATATTTTTTTAAAAGTTTATGGCATTTTGCTGGAAAAAGTACAGTACAGGGTTAGAGAAAGAGAGGAAGACTCTCACAAGACAGATTGACACAGTGAGTGTAACAGTGGGCTGGCGCCTATCAGAGATAGTGAGGATGCCAGATAAGGCAAAGTTCTGATCTGTTGCTGACAGGATTGCCATGAGTCAACTAGACAGCACCTGATAACAATAGCATAAGATGGATTGTACTCAGCAGTGACTGTCATCAGACACTGTGACAGCAACCACAGGCTTAAGCACAATAGAAATTGTGAGGATGGGGTAGGATCAGTCAGAATTTCATTCTGTTGAATGTAAGGTCAACAGCATCTAACAACAATAATATTCTGGTGTATTTAAAATGGTAAATCCTAAGGTGAAACCAAAATTAGCTCAATAATGAAATATGTCTATATAGGTAGTATTTTACTTTTATATAGCAGCATATTGCTTCAATTCAATTGTCAGTCTTCCATAGACAATAATGTAGATGTCTGAAAGATTAAGAGTTATGCAGAAAATATTCAGAACCTGACCATTCACTAACCATAACAGGATAAATTTTATTCTACCATCACCCTTGTGAAATCATTGGCAAAAGTATACTCTTCCATTCACAAAGTCTTACACATTAATTAGTCACTCATCCAAAAGAAGGCATAATTGAGTAAATGAACTTTCACCTAACAAAGTTACAAAGAAATTAGCACTAAAGTGACTTAAACTTTAACTTTTCACTCCTTTGTTGAATCTAAAACCAGTGCTAATATAAAATTCTTCCTAAGCATTGATGTCAGGCTGGAGACTAAGGTGCAACTGATCTGTGTTATAGTCTTGTGTGTTATGGCATTGGAGAGCTGGACAGTGACTAGGAATGATAGAATGAGAATTGATGCCTTTGAGCTGTGGTGCTTGAGAAGAGTGTTGAATATACAATGGACTGCAAGGAGAACAAACAGGTTTGCCCTGGAGAGGATGAAGCCAGAGTGCTCCTTGGAGTCAAGGATTCTGAAGCTTCATCTGACATACTTTGGGCATGTTGCAAGGAGGGACCAGTCCTTGGAGAGGGACATCATGTTGGGGATAGTGGAGGGACAGTGCTGGAGAGGAAAACCCTCGATGAGATGGATTGGTTCAGTGATTGGGGTGGCTGGAGTAGGTGTGTCCGAGACAGTGAGGTTGGCACAGGATAGAGCGGGATTTAGGGCTCTTGTACATAGGGTCTCTGAGTCGCAGGTGACTCGACGGCACATAACAACAACAACATTGGATTAAAAGTTTTAGTCTTTTCCTTCTTTTGACTGTTTAATGATCTTTTACTTTCTGAATTCATGTATGATGTTCTTTATGACATACTACAACTTGCCTGGTACTTGGTTCTAACTGTTCAGTGGGTCAAATTTATTGAGATGTCAAATGAGTCAAACCTACACCCATTTAGGTTGGATATACTCAGGATTGAACTTTGGCTCTGTGGTTTTACTAGGTTAGAGAGGACTAAAGGTAGAAAAGGCGGTCAAGTATGATGTCCTTGATGCCATACTACAATTTGCCTGGTCTCTGGTTATATATTATCAGAAACTTGAGAAAGATAAGACCTGAAAACAAGCCTTTGGCTTTGATAATAATAGACAATTGACAGCTCTGAGTGATGTAACCAGGATACAAGAAGAATTACAGAGGTCCAAAGAATTTCTAAAAAGAGTGGAAAGACCTGTTATGTTGACAGATTAAGACAATTTTTTTTTCAATGTTCAGATTCCTAGCCTTTCTTTTCTTTGCAGTTGTTGTGGGGTGGTTGTTGTTGTTTGGTGCCATCAAGTATAGTGGGACTCCTAGAGACTCTTTTATGTCTTTAAGACAAATTTTTAACATGACCAATAATCACTGATTATTATAATTCACTGATGTAAAACATTAGTGGGGAAAAAAATAAATTTCCAACTTATAAACATATTATCTTCCAAATGTTAAGTTAAACGACCTGGCATTCAAAATGGTTTCCCATAAAGAGAAAAAAATAAGTTACAAAAACCTAATTACATTTCTAGGCCTAACAAGGTTCTCCACCATGCACCTGACAGTTTGGCTTGCTTTGGTGAATTGTGTGTTGCTGGGCCACCAGTATTCAGACACCAGCAGGTTAACTCATAGCGGAGAAGTCTCAGCAGCACTTTAGACTAGGACAGATGATGAAGCAGGACAGGGTAAAGAGAGATGAAGACCCTCAATGAGATGAATTGACACAATGTCTACAACAATGGGATCAAGTACAGAATTGTTCCAGCACAGAAGCAATTGTTTGACAACATCGGCAGGGTTTTGTTGTGTTGTACATAGGTTTGGTATGAGTTGGAGTCAACCGGACAGAAGTTATCGATGACAACTGAGGTTTGTTTGTTTTTTAAGGTTATATTTTTCAAGTTTTTTTATTTTATTATTTTTTTGTGTGTACCGTCAAATCAGATTTGACTGATAAAGGAGGAGATTGTTCGTCCTTCTCCAGCAGAGCATCTGGTGGATTCGAACCGTGCACCTCTTGGATTGCAGTGCAGCTTCTTGCCACTAGGCCACCAGAGCTCGCCACAACTGAGTTTCTGTTTAGGGTAATAAAACAGTCTGAAAATATGCAGTGGTGATAATGCACGTATTGTTGTTGTTGTTTGTTGTTATGTGCCGTCCAGTCGTTTGTGACTCATAGCGACCCTATGTACAACAGCCCTAA
>NW_006399758.1:3259383-3260640 GCF_000299155.1 Elephantulus edwardii | reverse complement strand
CTTGCATGTGAAATCAATGATATTGTTCTGTAGTTTCCACACTCAGTGTGTGTGTGTGTGTGTGTGTGTGTGTGTGTGTGTGTGTGTGTGATTGCACATATTATGAATGTAAATAATGTTGTTGAATTATTCACTTAAAAATTATTGTTACAGATTTAATTATGTGGCTTCCCCACCAAAAAAAAAAATCTCTTATGTCAGTCTGACTAGGTGATTATTCTCAGCATTAAGTATCTTTCGTTTAGTGATGATTTAAATCTCCTGTAATTTAAGTTTTTTACCTCTATGATGTTAATGAAGCAGAATTGCAGAATTAGTGGAAGTTATGTTAATGAGGCAGGATACATTCTAAAAGTTGTTGTTATTGTTGTTGTTGTTGTTGTTATGTACTATTGAATCAGGACCCTCTGGTGGGTTTTCAGAGGCAGTTAATGACACAGGAAGAGATTGCCCGTCCTTCTGTGGAGCAGCTGGTGGATTCAAACCATGTGCCTCTAAGATTACAGCTCAGCTTCTTGCCACTCAGTCATATTTTAGTAAATCCCTTCTGAGAAATAAAAGAGATTAAACAAGTGATCATAAAGAAAGAGACCTAAAATAACCCAGAAAGAAGAGTCATAAGATGAGTATATCCTTTAGACCTGAGGTCCCTGTGCAAGGAACTTCTAGAGCCAAGAAACAGAGCAAGCCCTTCCTCTGAGCTGGCAGTATAAACTCTAACTCCCGACCCCCTAAACTAATCAACTTATGTTTATTAAAACTGTCTACCTGTGGTATTTTTAGTGCAGTAATGCTAAATATGGATAGAAGCTCAACATTAAGAAAACAAAGACTCTCACCATTGGACAGATTGGCAGCATCTTGACAGACGATGAAGAGATTGAGATTGTTAACAGCTTCAGTTTGCTTGGCACCATAATCAACATTCTTGGTAACAGCAGCCAGGAAATTAAAAGACCAATTGTGTTGTGAAAGTCTGCTGTCAGGGACCTCTCGAATGTACTAAAGAGCAACGATGTCAGTCTGGAAACTAAGGTGTGCCTGATTCAGCCCGTGGTCTTTGCAATTACATGTTATGCATCAAAAAGCTGGATGCCAATTAAAACAACTATGAGATATCATCTCACCCCAGTCAAAATAGCAAAATTTAACAGAAGAGCAAGCAATAAATGCTGGTGAGGTTGTGGAGAAACTGGAACCCTGATTCACTGTTGGTGGGAGTGTAAAATGGTGCAACCCCTGTGGAAAGCGGTATGG
>NW_006399758.1:3244027-3258706 GCF_000299155.1 Elephantulus edwardii | reverse complement strand
TTCCATGATACATCTTCAAGGATATGAACATGTACAGCTAAGCACAATTGATATAACAGTGCATCTACATTCCAAAATCAATCTCCATAATAGTCTATATCTTTCCTACTGCCAAGGGGGCTCTTTAGAGTAGTGAAAGAAGACATTCACCCTGAAACCCACAGCGTCCCTTTTCAGCAGGAAGTAGCTAAGAGAATGCGCCATCCCCTTTTCCTTATGAATCAGGATGACGTCTCTCTCAGGGAGGAGTGATAGGGAATGGCAAGGGACACACTGACAAAGGAAATTAATCAGAACTGGCTTTGACAAGCACTGTGGCAATTGGACAATTAAAACAGACATGGGGGGAAAGAAGAACGAACTAGGGAGGAGGGTGGAGAAAACAGTGCAACAATGAATGAATGAAAACCCAAAATCTCTGTAAATGTTCATTAAAACTAATAAAATTTAATAATAAAAAAAAAAGAATGAGATCCCCCCCCAAAAAAAGCTGGACAATGACTACACATTATAGAAGGAGAATTGACATCTTTGAGCTGTGGTGCTGGAGAAGAGTATTGAATATACCATGGACTTCTAAGAGAAAAAACAGGTTCATCCTAGAGAGGGTGAGACCAGGCTGCTCCTTGGAGGCAATGATTCTGAAGCTTTGTCTGACATACTTTGGACATGTTACAAGGAGTGCCCAGTCCTTGGAGAGGGATATCATACTTGGGAGGTTGGAGGGACAACACAAAAGAGGAAGACCCTTTGAGAAGGATTGATTCAGTGACTGTGGTAATGATGGTAGGTGTGTCGGAGACAATAAGATTGACATAGTATAGAACAGAGTATAAGGCAGTTGTACATAGGAACACTATGAGTCATAGGCAACTTGATGGTACATAACAATAACAATAACAACAATGCTAAATACAAAGGCAATAGTTTTAAAAGTCAGTTTTATGCTATATTTATTTTAAAATTTTTTTAATAATTTCTAACCTAGGGCAACTCATTGCTGTTGAATTGGAACCAACACATCGCTGACCCTTTAGTGGCTATTCAGGAGGCTGTAAATTGCCTACCTTTCTCCCTAGGAGCTGCTGGTGGATTCAGATGACCAAAAGGCATCGCATTTGGGTTAACAACACACCACCAAGTTACACTGGTGTTAGCTGTAGTAGTGTTGTTGTTGTTGAATACCATTGAGTTGGAACTGACCCATATCTGACCCTTCAGTGGGTTTTTAGAGGCAGTTAATCACATGAGAGGAGATTGTCCATCCTTCCCCCAAGGAGCAACTGATGAATTTGAACCACAAACCTCAAGATTGCAGCACAGATTCTTAGCACTAGGCCACCAGACCTCCTCCAACATTATTTGAACCATAATATATAGAAAATAGGAATTTATTTCAACTGTCCCTAGAACATTATTTAGAATTGCAATGAGTTGTACTTGATTTGATGGTATCTAACAACAACAATTCTTTAAACTAAGCCTTCTTTTTTTATATTGTTGGTTTTGTGTACTATTGAGTTAAAACTGACTCATAGCTGACCCCCCAAAAGGGTTTTCAGAGGCTTCAAAGCACGTGGGAGGAAATTGCCCACCTTTCTTCCATGGAGCAGCTGATGGATTCAAACCACATACTTTTGATTTGGCAGCATAATTCCTTATCACTAAGCAATCTCCTCCCATGCATTTAACTGCTAACCCACCAGAGAGTCAGTTATGGGTCGGTTCCAACTCTCAGTACACAACTTAACATAACTACCTTCTTTTATATGTTGTTGTTGTTGTCAAGTGCCATCAAGTTATATATGACTCAGATCAGAACCCTGCCCTATCCTGTGCCATCCTCACAATTTCTGATCACTTGAGCCCATTGCTGCAGTCACTGTGACAATACACTTGGTTGAGGGTTTCTTCTCTTACATCATCCCTCCATCTTTCTAAGCATGATGTCCCTTTCCAAGGAATAGTATCTGCTAGCAAAATGCCCAAAGTATTTGAGATGAAACGTTATCATCTTTACCTCCGACAAGAACATTGGCTGCACCTTCTCCAAGATACATATGTTTGCTCTTTTGGAAATTAATGGTATATTCTGCACTCTCCTCCAGCATCACAGATCAAAGACATCCATTCCTCTTCTGTCATCTTATTCATTGTCCAGCTCTCGGATGCACAGCAAGTGCCTGAAAAGATCTTGGCCGGAATCAGGCTTATCTTAGTCCTCAAACTGACATCATTGCTCCTGAATAATTTGGAGAAGTCCCTGATTGCAGGCTTCCCCAGCATGATGCAGCTCCTGATCTCCTGATTACTGGAACCAAGAGTATTGATTGTGGATCCAATGAGGCCATTGACAGTTTCCTAAATCATGATCAACAGTTGAGAAATGCTCATATTTTATGCATCCTATCCCTAGTAGGTTATTAATTCATTAAATGTTTATTATCTGCTGAACAATAAAGTTTATCTTATCCTACAGGCTAGCGATTGGAAGGTGACTGGGTCTTCTGTAGATTTTTATGAAAGCTAAATATGACTCAAGACAAATTCCTGGACAAATAAGAGGTATAGATCCCAGAGCAAAATACTACTACAAAAAAGGAATTCTACTTTCGCAATCGTACAGGCTGCTACTCCAGTATGTCCTCCAAAACAGAGCTGCTAATGTAAGACCTCAGTCACAGATCTTTCCCTTCAGCAGAGCAAGGGGCTTCTGTTACCCTAAGTATAAAACTGTGTTGTCACTTGCATTTGGTCTACAAGACCAGCAGTAAGTCAGCTCCCGCCCCTGCCCAAGACACATATCAACTAAATATAAAGCCTTTGTTCCCCTGTCCCCACACCTTCTCTTGACAAGGAGTGCAACAATAAACAAATAAGGATGTGAGGGCGATCTGGCTGTGACATCTGTCAGCTCATTGATCGCCAGGGTTGATTCGGCTGATCTGGCTGGCTAGGTGGGTGTCTGCTTCCTCCCTCACTACTCCATCTGCATCCCTCACGAAGCTGGGTGCTCAGTTGAAGAGGACAACCATCCTCAATAGAAGGAAAACCGTCCTTCAGTCAAGGATATACGAGTAGCTGAGCTCCCCTGCTAACTCTTCCCTTCCAAACAAGCTCTCAAGATAAATAAGCACACAAACAACTTAGAAAGCAGTGAGAAATGAAATGAAGAGTAGTAATTCAGAGACAAGAGTTAGTGTGATCTTGGAAAGTAAAAACTAAGCAAGGGAGCTGAAAGAAGGGAGAAACTGAGCCAATAAATGTCTACAGATGGGTCCTTGTGGGAAATAGAAGTGACTTCAGAGACCTTGAAGCAGGAGAATATTTGGTGTGTTTGAGGGAAAGCAAAGATACAAAATCAGGGAAGAGTTGCACAAGATGAGATCATTCAAGCCAAGGCAAAAACATTGGATTTTCCTCTGATTCAAATGGAAAGTCATCAGAAGGACTCAAATTTTCGAAAGATCTTTTGGGCTTCCTATGTAGAAAAGGTCAGGGTATGTAATGGACCATAGAAACAGGTAAGTAGAAAAATTTTAGCAAGACATTGGATGGCTTAGCAAGACAGGGTGGGTAGTGGTATCGATCATGAGATTGGATTTAAAAATACCTTCAGAGGTGACAAGATTTGCTAATGGAGTGGATATAAAATATAGAAAAAGAGAATTCTTTTTATAGGGGGAAGAACTTCCAGTTCAAGCAACTGAAAGACATTTGCTAACATGGAGAATAGCCAAAATGATCAAGCTTTTGAGAGCAAACTGAGTTCAGATCTAGTCATGTTTATTTTGACCTTATAGTAAGAAGAGATGCCAAACATATATTGTTGTTATATGCTATTGAGTCAAAACTGACTCATAGCTGACTACCCAGTGTGTTTTCAGAGCCTGTAAATTGCACAGGAGGAAACTGCCCATCTTTCTCCCATGGAGCAGCTAATGTAGTCACACTGCCTGTTTGGGAGTTAACAATACAACCCCTTAAATTAGGAAAACAGAGAGAGCTCCCTATGCCAAATACACACACACACACACACACACACACACACACACACATTTGTTGTTGTGTAGCATAGTAAACTGATCCTTAGCTGACCCACAGACATTCAGAAGCAGTTAATCATGTGGGAGAAGATTGCTCATTGTTCTCCCGCACAGTTCTTGGTGGTCTTGAACCATGTGCCTTAAGGATTGCAGCGCAGCTTCTTGCCACTAGGCCCCTAGAGTTCACTATATGAGGAATCAGGGAAGTCATTTAGGCTGAGACGTAAGTAGCTCCTCCCAAGAAAGTAGAGCAATCTCCTTCCAAGAGGTTTACAACCTTGGAAAGCCCTGGAGGGCTAATGACAATGATTTTGCATTTTGAGCGTACAGTTAACATTTAAATGCAATAGGCAAATGCATCATATGAATGATTTTGAAAATTACTACCTAAGAAGACGGAAATATCCTGAATCACTGTATCGGAAGGAATTGGCAGACACAGGAGATTTTCATGACACAACATATGAGCAAGAAGAGCCTATGGTGATGAAAGAAGAAGTTCAGGCTGCTTTGAAGGAAATGACAAAAAGTAAGGCCCCAAGAATATATGGTATACCAATTGAAGTATTTCAGATAACAGATGCTGCCCTGGACATGCTCACAAAGTTGTGCTAAGAAATCTGGAGAACAACCACTTGGCCAACTGACTGGAACAGATCTATATTTGTTCTCATCCCAAAGAAAGGTGACCCAACAGAATGTGGAAACTATAGAACAATCTCATTGATTTCACATTCAAGCAAGATTCTACTGAAGATTATCCAAGGATGACTGGAACAGCACATCAGCAGAGAACTACCAGAGGTCCAGATAGGGTTTAGAAGGGGTCGTGGTACTAGGGATATTGTAGCTGATGTTAGATGGATCTTAGCTGAAAGCAGGGAATACCAGAGGAATGTCTATCTGTGTTTCAATAACTATGCAAAGGCATTTGACTGTGTGGATCATAACAAACTGTGGCTGACTCTGAGAAGAATGGGAATCCCAGTACACTTAATTGTGCTAATACGAAACCTATACTTGGACCAAGAGGCAGTAGTCAGAACAGAGCAGGGTAACACTGCATGGTTCAAAATTGGGAAGGGCGTACACCAGGGATGCGTCCTATCTCCATACCTTTTCAACCTGTATGCAGAGCAGATCATCGGGGAGGCTGGGCTCTATGAGGAGAAATGTGGGGTCAAGACTGGGGGACGATTTATCAACAATCTGCGTTATGCAGATGATACAACCCTGCTTGCTGAAACTGAGGAGGACCCAATGCACTTGCTGCAGAAGGTCAAGGACTGTAGCCTCCAATACGGATTGAGGCTCAATGTCAAGAATAAAAAGATTCTCACCACTGGGCCAATTGGCAGCATCAGGATGGATGGTGAAGAGATTGAGATTGTTCACAGCTTTAGTTTGCTTGGCTCCACAGTCAACCCTCTTGGCACCAGTAGCCAGGAAATTAAAAGGCACATTGCCATGGGAAAGTCTGCTGTTAGGGACCTCTCCAAAGTACTGAAGAGCAATGGTGTCTCTCTGGAGACTAAGGTGCGTCTGATACAGGCCATGGTCTTTGTAATCACTTGTTATGCATCAGAGAGTTGGACAATGGCCAAGGAGGACAGAAGGAGAATTGATGCCTTTGAGCTGTGGTGCTGGAGAAGAGTATTGAAAGTACCATGGACTGCTAGGAAAACAAACAGAATCATCCTGGGAAGGGTTTAACTGGGTGGCTCTTTGGAGGCAAGGATTCTGAGGCTCCGTCTAACATACTTAGGACATACTGTAGAAGAGACCAGTCCTTGGAGAAGGACATAATGCTGGGGAGAGTGGTGGGACAGTGCAGGAGGGGAAGGCCCTCTATGAGGTGGATTGATTCAGTGACTGGGGTAATCAGGATGGGAGTGTCAGAGACAGTGGGATTGGCACAAGACAGAACAGAGTTTAGGGCTGTTGTACATGGGGTCGCTATGAGTTGCAAGCAACTCGATGGCACATAACAACAACAACAACAACTACCTAACATGGGAGGGACCGGAGAGCATTATGGTAAGTGAACTAACTCAGTCTCATAAAGACAAATACCGTATACGACCATTATTGTGGAGCATGTACGAGGATCCAAGGGAGGACCTAAAACATAGGGTCGCACAATTTGATAGGTAGAGGGAGGGATTGGTAAAGGAAAGGGTAAAGGTCTGATGTGAAAAACAATGTATGTGAACATTATGAACTTTGTATGTAAACCAGTATAAAATAAAATTTAAAACACAAAAAGAACAACAGGTGAGGTGTTCTAGGCCAGTTGTGCACAAAATGTGATTAGGAATTTCTGAAGATCCTCAGAATTCCTCCAGGAGCGTGATGTGGTCAAAACAATTTTTACAAAATTACTAAGATGTTAATTACCTTTTTTACTCTCCCTTTCACTCTCACAGGGAATTTTTCAGGAACTAGATAACATAAAATGCCAATGGATTGAATGCATCAGCTATAAGAATCCAGCTTTCTTTTATCAAGTCAGACACTAAAGAGACATGGGGAAAGGTGTAACAACACCATTGTTCTTATTGCATTTATTATTTTGGATAATGTAGCCACTCTTCATAAAAATGTTATTTGTCTTAATGTATAGGCTTGTTGGTATTTTTTGTGTTGGTTTTGGTTAATTTTTAATAGGTTTATTGGTATTTTTGAACAAATTAATGAATATAGTTTTTAATTTTTCACTTTTTTAAGTACAGTGAATATCAATAGATACAACTAACACACATAAACAAAACTCCTTGAGATTGTCAGTAATTCTTTTTTTTGCATTTTCTTTTTTAAAAAATTTATTAATTTTAATGAACGTTCACAGAGATTTTGGATTTCCATTCATTCATTGTTGCATTTTTCTGCCTGCACACCGCTCCACCCCCCAGTTCACTCTTCTTTTTGAAAAGTGAAAGTTCTTTTATTGGTATACAATCCCCTCCACCAACCCTGAGTTCATTCCACTATACAACCTTCATTCTGGATTCTTCTCATGACCATAATACCCAGAGATTCTCAGTAATTCTTAAGATTATAAAAAGGAGTTGACTTTGAAAACTGCTGACCTAGGGAGTAGATAAAATTGGGAAAGAAAGGAAATCTAAAAAATGAGGTATGTTGAATATGGTTAACATTGTGTGTCAACATAACCATGATTCTCAGGAAAAAAAAGAAAGAAAAAAAACACAACCCTAGAGCTAGAAAATAGTAGCCAGTAAAAATGTTGCAGTAAGAGAACATTGTTGTTGATTCCAAAAAAGAACTGCAATCATATGATTACAATGAGCAGTATGCAAAAGTGAAGGAGAAAATTAACAATGCAAAAAAGTAAGAAAGTACAAGGATTGAAGCCAAGTCTTTGAATAAGCAAGAGGAGATGGAATCTGTTGCATTAGAGGGGGGAAAAATGGAACATTTCTTTATTATTACAGGCCAGAAAGAAGAGGATGTGGATATAAATGTAAGTAGGTTGGTAAATTTAGGAGTTATAGTATGAGGAAATTATCTTCAGATTGCTTTTATTTTTTCCCCCATTAAGTATAAATACAAAGGTGTTAAAGATTCAATTGTATCTCTCCTACCCCGCCCCAAAAAATTGTCTTGGAATCTTAACCTTGTAGATGTAACATCCTGTTTACAATAGAGATTTCTTTGTTATGTTAATCAGATCATATGCAAGTAGGTAAATTCTAAATCTAGGCACTTCTTTGTTGTAAAAAGAGTAGAATAGCAGAGTGATATGCATACATACACAGGGAGAAGGGAGACGCCACTTGAGGGTTATCTGCAAGCCAAGAAACTGAGGAGTGTCCAGATTGCCTAGAAGGAGGAGTCAACATAATCAAGATTTGAATTTACACTTTAAACCTCCAGTAGTTGTGGTGTACCCGTGAGTCAGAACCCACCCACAGCTGACCCTACAGCTTTCAGAGTTTTCAAAGGCAATCACGCAGGAGGAAATTGCTTCTGCTGAGCAGGTGGTGGATTTGTATCCTATGTCTTTGGGATTGCAGTGCAGCTCCTTACCACGAGGCCACCAGAGTTTGGAGAAAATACATTTCTGTTCTTTAAAGCCACCCGCTTGTAGTATTTCCAAGCAGCAGTAGGAAACTAAGACAGTTGTTATGATTGTTGTAGTTAAGTGATATTGAGTCAGCTCCAGGTCCTAGGGACCCTATGTACAACAGAACAGTCCTAATCATCCTCAAAATCTCTGCTGAGCTTGAGTCCGTTGTTGAAGCCCTTATATCTGTTCGACTCTTGGAGGTGTTTCCTCTTTTTTGCTGACTCTACTTCAACAAGCATGCTGTTCTCTAAAGACAGTCTCCTCTTGATAATGTGCCTAAAGTATGAGACAAAGTCTCACCATCTTTTCTTCCAAAGAGCATTCTGGAAGGCAGCTATGCTCACCATTATATCATCAATGCAATATACCAAGGAGTATTCTGGCTCCATTTCTTCTAAGACAGATTTGTTTGTTCTTCTGGAAGTCTATAGCATATTCAATATTCTTTGCCAACATTGTGATTCAAAACATAAATTCTTCTTCAGTCTTCCTTATTCATAGTCCAGCTGTCACATGCATATGAATCAAAATACCATGGCTTGGGTCAGGCACACCTTAGTCTTCAGAGTGACATCCTTACTGTTTAACACTTTAAAGGGGATCCTTTCTAGCAGATTTGTCCAATGCAACGTGTTTTTTGACATCTTGATTATTGTTTCTATGGGCATTTAGTATGGATTCATATAAAAGGAAATCTTTCATAACTTCAATCTTTTCTCCATCTATCATGACTCTCAATGAGGTTGATTGACACAGTGACTGTTGGTCTCTAGTGTGTCAGGAAGTGGCAAGATGGCATACGATAGTACAGGGTTCAGATCTGTTGTGTACAGGGTCACTGTAAATCATACTTGACACAACAGTACCTAACAGTAACAACAACAAAATGCCTCTTGTAGTATAGAATGGAATTATCATTATAAACTGACTCTAAAAAAATGTGAAATTCTGTTAAGTCCTAAAGCACTTCATTTACTGCCAGCAAATTATATAATCTAACTTGTAATTCCAACATCCTCAGGATTACCAATCGCCAAATTATAATCCATACCTCCCTACAGTTTCCAGTGTCCAAAGCTGTAAATTTTAGCTGCCTCATCTTTCTCTCAGAGTGGATGATGGTAACATTTTGATCAGCAGTGCAACCTGTAATCCACTATGCCACCTTTATTAATCTCAAAATGTCAACTTGCAAATCTTTTCTCTACCCAATTTAGTGGAAACCATTATTTGTCTGAGATGTAATGTGCATTTATAACAATTCTAGTTTTCCAGTATCCACAAAGTAAACTACATTTGGTGATTTTTCAACCGTAGGATTCTTGCCTTTCGAAGGTTAAAAACTAGAAAATGTCTCTTTCTTGCACTTAGAGCACTGACATGCCACTGAGGGTCTGCATTCAGATACACTCAAAAGAGCCTACAGGTTGGAATGAAGCAGCCTAAGGGTATCAGGCAAGCTGACAGGATCTGTTTTCTGATTAATGTAGTAAGAGATGAATTTGAGGGAAATATATTTGAGGTTTCTAGCATTTGTCTCTTATTAGGAATATAATCTCAAGTAGAGGGTATATTGATGTCACTCAAGCCAAGCCATTTCTTGGTTTTGGTGTTGTAACTGGGTTATGTCTGAGGCTAACTCGTGGCCAACTCATGGCTAGTTGTTAAGTTTTAACATGGTGCTTTGTTAAGCTACTTATAACACACTGTTGTTGTCATAATGTACCATCAAGTTGGAACTGACTGTTAGCTGACCCTCCAGCAGATTTTCAGAGGCTGTGAATTGCATTATAGGAAATTACCCACCTCTCTTTCATGGAGCAACTGGCAGATTCAAACAGCATGCCTTTCAGTTGCTAGGGCAGCTCCTTCCCACTAAGACATCTGAATTCCCTCATAACCTACTATTGTTGTCAAGTACGGTCAAGTCAGAGCTGACCCACAGCTGACGATCCAGCGAGTTTTCAGAGGCAGTCAATTTCGTGGGAGAAGATTGCTCATCCTTCTCCTGAGGAGCAGCTGGTGGATTTGTATTGTATGCCTTTGGGTTGGCAGCCCAGCTCTTTACCACTAAGCCACCAGTGCTATCTGGGATATGAAATGCATTGAGAAGATTACAGTTAGTAATTTTTAAACCAGAAATACAATAGGAAAAATATTTTAATCACATAGAGTTCCATTAAGCATCAGATTTTGTTTCATTTATGGATTAAAATATATCCAGAAATGTGGAGGCCATATTGTAAAAGTTATATCTTAGCAAATGTACTAGTCAAAAATTCTTTTATTTAATTCTCTTTTTGCTTTAAATAGCTAGGGTAGGTTCTATTGTTTACAAATAAGAACTTACTGACAGCATGTCTAGTATGAACTGATCAAGACTGCATTCTTGGTTTTCTTCTCTTTCATTATGTAAACTTGATGATGTGTTATATTGTACCTTTCAGCTAATTCCTATCCCACACCATATAGAAAGCAAATTAATTCTTAATTTAGATATCACAACGCTTCTATCTGAAGCTATTCAAGAGGAGTTCTATGTGAGATGAAAATCCTAGAATTTTGTTTTATTAATTTTAATGAAAGTTTAGATACTTGGAATTTCCATTCATTCATTGCTGCACTTTTCTCCCTGTCCAACTTCCCCCCTAGTTCGCTCTTCTCTTTGAAAAGTAAAAGAAAAATTCTTTCATTGTTATACAATCCTTCCCCCCAGGTCTACTCCACTATATAGCCTTTGTTCTGGACTCCTAATATGACAATAATACCTAATCATATATCCTTTTTAGACAGTTCTCTCCCTCATCTGTTTCAATGCAGTATACAGAATTTATCCCATCTTTCTCAGTCTCCCCCTAACCCCAATGTCAGTCCTGTTTTACAACAGTGGCACTATGCAGTATTTGTCCTTTAGTGACTGAGATATTTCACTCATCATAATCTCTTTTACCCTTCACCCATTTTGAACAATATTTCTTGAGTTCCTTGTTTTTCAATGCAGTGTAGTATTCCATTGTGTGAGTATACCAGAGCTTCTCTATCCATTCATTTGTTGATGGGCATTTAAGTTGTTTCTAACTCTTTGCTATTTTGCACAAAACCATGATAAACATGAGTGTGCAGATATCTGCTTGAGTGGTGGTTACAATTTCTTTGGGGTAAATTCTCACTAGTGGAACTGCTGGATCAAATGGTATTTCTAGTGGCAACTTTTTGAGAAAGTGCCATACTGCCTTCCATAGTGATTGCACCATTTTATATTCCTACAAATCTTAAATTTTATGTAGGTATTTAAGCCTTTCATATTTAATGCCTGCCTTGACATTTCTTGATCTTCAAGCCGATGCTGTACATCAATATAAATTTGTGGCCAAGATCACATACTTGTTTTCAAGTTTGTTTTTCTTCTCAGAATCTCTATCAATCCCAAGTAGATAATCTCCATATAAGTAGAGTCCAAAGTTCTGGCTTAGGGGTAAGGAGCTGCACTGCCAACTCAAAGTTCAAATCCGCCAGCTGCTTATTGGGAGAAAGGTGGGTAATCTCGTCCCATGTGATTTACATACAGTATCTTAAATTTGCTAGAGTATTAGCTATGAGTTAATTCAACTTAACTGCAATAAGATAACTAACTGTATTCCAGACACCTAAATCTGTTGAGTTTTCATTTCAGAAAAAGAAATACCAATGACACCAATCCTATCCAACTTTCGTTAATAAATATGTTTCTGATTTTAATCTATAGAATACAATGACTTCTGTTTGGTAACTTGAATATATTGTCATCAATCATTGCAAAATCCATCCAAAGTTGTGCAAATGTTATATTGCTTCAAAGATATGAATCCTGACAATTCCTTGGCATATTTTAGTATGCGTAAAAAAAAAAAAAAGAATTCCTGCATTAAGCAAGGGGATCAGTTACAACCCTAGAAGTCATAGGTTTGTGTACTGGATTACTTTGTAGATGAGCGGGATGCCTTGCACATCAGAATAGTGTTGCCCTTGGTTCTTTTTCATTGACCCATGCTTGCTTTTCTTTCTTCCTCATCTCATTCTTTTGTACATTACTCTGGTGTATTTCAGAAGTTCTTGAAATCTTTAAATCTTCTTTGGAAGAAGACAAGGAATAAATAAACAAGTAACTGTGCTTGCTTTTCTTTCCCATAGCCCCCACACACATAAGGCCCAATCCAATTTGTGCCTCCATCACTGTAAAAAACCTCCTGGCTGGTTTCCCTGACTCTATTTTCTCCCCTCACAAATGTTGGAGTCATCTTCTCATTATTGTTTTCATCACTTAACCCAGCTGCTAAAAAAACTGCAGTTGCCTGGTAAAGTCACTGTAGTAGCCCTGCCCTTCAGGCTTACACTCAGAGTCCTCCATCAATTGCCCACACACTTCCAATTTTATCTGCCAAGCTCACTAACTAGATGCTTCTGCTCTAGATTAGTAAAAATAATTGTCATTCTCTACTTACAGCTTGAGATTGTGCACAGTCCAACTCCAGCCATGAGGACTTATTTTGCCTTTGGAAAAAACCATCTAAGCTGGAAACTAGAATAATGCCTTGCATGATTTTGGTAGGAAAAAATAACAGAAGAATGTAATTACATTAACTAAATAAATGGAAGAAATGCTTGTTTTCTAAAATGTCTGACAGAATTTTATCAAAATAAAAAATTATATGATGAATATGTATACTCATCCCTGGGTACTGCCAACAATTAAGCACTCAACCACTAGCCAAAAGTTTGGCATCTCAAACCCATCCAAAGACACCTTGGAAGACAAACCTGTGTATCTGCTTCCAAAAGGTCAAAGCTTCTACAATCCTATGGAGCAGGTCTAGTGAGCAGGTCATGAGGCCACCATGCCTCACAATACACCCAACGACAACCAACAAAATAATTTATTATTCTTAGCTTTTCCTCACACTATTTGTACAACACTAGTAGTTCTCCATCCTCAGCCACTGGATACGACTGAACAGGCAACTGATACACAGTCTTTGAAGTCAAGCAAATGGAGGTTTGAAACCCAGCACATTCCACTTACTAACTACAGCATCCTTTCTGGTTGTGCCCAGAAAGAAATCCCAGGAGAAAAGGAATGGATGCTCAAGCATAATTGATACAGTTTCTGGAGTACAGGGAACTCTGGTGGTCTATTATGCAGGGAGTTGCACTGTTAACCCAAAGGTTAACCCAAATCCACCAGTGGCTCCAAGACAAAAAGAGACATTCTTCTTCTGTGTGATTTACAGACATATGAAAACCCAATGGAGTGTCAGCTATGAGTCAATTCTGTCTTGATAGCAATGAGAGAGAAAGGCATTACTGAAACTTTTACTATAAGGCAGAATATACCCACAAAGTACTAAAAGAAGATGGAAAGAGTATACCGAGTCACTGTACCTAAAGTAATTGGCTGACGCAGAAGAATTTCATGAAACAAAAAATGAGCAAGAGACAATGATGATGAAGGAAAAAGTTCAAACTTCTTTGAAGAAATTGGCAAAAAATAAGGCCCCAGGTATTGATGGTATACTAATTGACGTATTTCAACTAACAGATGCTGCTCTAGATGTGCTCACCAAGTTGTGCCAGGAAATCTGGAAAAGATCTATATTTGTTCCCATCCCAAAGAAAGGTGACCCAACAGAGTGTGGAAACTATAGAACAATATCATTGATATCACATGGAAGCAAGATTCTGCTGAAGATTATCCAAAAACAACTTGAACTGCCCATTGACAGAAAACTGCCAAAAGTCCAGGCTGAGTTTAGAAGGGGTCGTGGTATTAGGGATATTGTAGATAATGTTAGATGGATCTTAGCTGGAAGCAGGGAATACCAGAAGAATGTCTATCTGTGTTTCATTGATTATGCAAAGGCATTTGACTGTGTGGATCACAGCAAACTGTGGCTGACTCTGAGAAGAATGGGAATCCCAGAACACTTGATCATGCTAATGTGAGACCTATACTTAGATCAAGAGGCAGTCGTCAGAACAGAGCAAGGAAACACTGCATGGTTCAAAATTTGAAAGGGTATTCACCAGGGATGTGTCCAATCCCCAAACTTTTTCAACCTGTATACAGAACAGATTAAGGAGGCCGGGCTGTACGAGGAGAAGTGTGGCATCGGGATTGGTGGAAGATTCATCAACAATCTGCATTATGCAGATGACACAACCCTGCTTACTGAAACCTGAAGTGCTTGCTGCAGAGGGTCAAGGACGGCAGCCTTCAATATGAATTGAGGCTCAAGATCAAGAAGACAAAGATTTTCATCACTGGGCCAATTGGCAAAATCAGGTTGGATGATGAAGAGATTGAGATTGTTCACAGCTTTAGTTTGCTTGGCTCCACAGTGAATACTCTTGGACCCAGAAGCCAATTAAAAGGAAATTAAAAGATGTATTACGGTGATGAAAGAAGAAATTCAGGCTGCTTTGAAGGAAATGGCAAAAAATAAGGCTCCAGGAATAGATGGTATACCAATTGACATATTTCAGTTAACAGATGCTGCCATGGATGTG
>NW_006399758.1:3234848-3242672 GCF_000299155.1 Elephantulus edwardii | reverse complement strand
GGGACCTCTCTACAGTACTGAAGAGCAATGGCGTCAATCTGGAGACCAAGGCACACCTGATACAGGCCATGGTCTTTGCAATCACTTGCTATGCATCAGAGAGCTGAACAATAACTAGGTAGGATAGAAGGAAAATTGATGCCTTTGAGCTGTGGTGCTGGAGAAGAGTATTAAATATACCATGTACTGCTAAGAAAACGAACAGGTTCATCCTGTAGAGGGTTAAACCAGGCTGCTCCTTGAAGGCAAGGATTCTGAAGCATTGTATGACATAATTTGGACATGTTGCAAGGAGGGACCAGTCCTTGGAGAAGGAGGTCATGATTGGGAGGGTGGAGGGACAGCACAGGAGAGGAAGATCCTCTATGAGGTGGATTGATTCAATGACTGAGGTAATGGGAGTAGATGTGTCGGAGACAGTGAGATTGGCACAGAACAGAGCAGGGTTTAGGGCTGTTGTACATAGAATCACTGTGAGTCACAAGCGACTCAACAGCACATAACAACAACTACAACTCATTTTAGATGAGGTTAAGTTATTCCTTCTCTTGGGTTCATTTTATCCTTTTTTTTATACATATTATAAGAATTGGAGTTCTTTCTAGTCTTAATATCTTTTAGGAAGAATGGTCAATGAAATAAGATTTCCTTTTGTGTAGAGAGCCGTGCTGCTAACCCAAAGGCCACACTTCTCTATGGTTCAAATACACCAACTGTTTCCTGGGGAAAAAGACAGACAGTCTCCTCTCATGGAATTGATAGTCTCAGAAGGCCAATGAAGGGTCAAGTTCTGATTCTTTGGCAATAAGTTAAATAAAGGAGGCACGCTGGTAGCATGGTGAGTTATGGATTGTATACTCTTAGCCAAAATGTCAATAGTTTAAATTTACCACCTCTTCTGAGAGAGAAATAAGGTCAGTCTCCTCCCATAATATTGTATGTCAACAGAAAGTCCTTGAGTCTGGATTAACCGGACAGTAGTGAGTTTGGGGGTTTTCACTTAGTAAGCTGAGGAGGGCATCAGTAGTTCAATGCTAGAATTTTTACCTTCCTCGCAGAAGAGCCAAGTTCAATACTCACTCAGTACTCCTTCTCTGTAGCCATCCTTGTCTATCATCTTTCTAATATGATAATGCTTAACAAAAATTCAGCAGAACTTCCAGATTAAGACAAGCTACAAAGAAAGGACTGGTGATCTCAAAATCAGTCAATGAAAATCCTGTGGATCACAAAGATTCAACACATAAAAATCAAGGAGATTTCCCAGAACTAGTCAGCAGCTTGCTCCATTGTACATGTGGTCCTCACCATTCAGGGCCCTACTCCATAACATGTAAGAAAGGAAATTGGGGGGTGGGGGGAAAGACCCTTGCAGTAACTGTAATCACCTCGTCTAAGTGCCCAGATTAAAAGTAGCAATAATAATAAAAACAATGCAGGCTCCTGCTTAAATGGAAACTTCAATTAATCATACTTTCTCTTTATTTCAAGTCCAATTTCTTTCTGGTGAAACTTCTTTAATCATATGTAAAGCATATTTTAAAAAATTATCTTTTTGGTTTGCTCTACTTTCAGCAAAGATTAATCTGAATTCACGGATGATATACCTCATACCATGGTCTTTTCTGAATCCATCTTGAATTTCTGGCACTTGCCTGTCTATGGACTTACTTTAAAGCCAGTTTTTAATAATCTTACTTGCTGATGACTACCAGAATGATGTTTATTTCTGTTTTGTTGGTTATGCAAAGTCATTTGACTGTGTGGATTATAATAAATTATGGATAACATTGAGAAAAATGGACATTCTAGACACTTAATTGTGCTCACATGAACCTTCACATAGGCCAAGAAAAAAAAATATACTCACCACCAGGCCAATGTTGCCAACAATTTCATCTTATTTGGGCCCATAATCAACAACCTTGGTAAAACAGTTAAGACATCTAAAGATCGGTTGATTAGGAAAATCTGCTGTCGGAGACATCTCCAGAGTTCTAAGGAGTAGCAATGTCAGTTTAAAAACTAAGCTGTGTCTAATCCAAGACATTTTCCAATTACTCATTATGCAACTACAGGTTGGACAATGACTATATAGGACAGGAGAAAAATTGATGCCTTTGAGCTGTGGTAGTGAAGAGAATATTGAGTAGTCTGAGAACTACCAAGAGAAGAAATCAGTGTGTCCTGGAGAAAATGAGGCCATGGTGCTCCTTGAAGATGAGAATGGCGAAACTCCATCTCATATACATTGGACATGTTGTAAGGAAGGGCCAGTCCCTGGAGAAGAACAGCATACTTGGAAAGGTGGAAGGTTAGCACAAGAGAGGAAGCGCCTCAGTGAGATGGATTGACACAGTGACTGTAACAATGGGCTCAAGTGTTTCAGAGATAGTGAAGATGACACAGGACAGAGCGAGGTTCATAGGGTTAATGTGAGTCATAGCATACTCAATGGCACAACCGCAGATTTTCCTGCTGCAAAACATCAATTGATTTCTTGACTGCTGCTACAATTGGTGTTGATTGTGCATCCAAGCAAAATTAAATCCTTGACAACTTCAAGTTTTTTCCTCTATGTATCATGATGTTAAAGCAGATAGTTTGAATTCAACAGTCACTCTATGGGTAACTTCAAATCCACAACCCTCAGGCCTGTTTTTCATTGTTTTTGTTCAAACACTCTTCTAGGTTGTATAGGCCTGGTGTGTCCACTTGCCGTATAGTGGTAACTTGTGGTTGCTGTGAAGCTGAACACTGTGACACTGATGTGTCAAATGCGATAATGGTTACCCATGGTGGACAGTCTTTGGTGGAGCTCCCTGATTAAAACAAGAGTGGAAGAAGGAGTGGCATCCACTTCCGTAATAGCTTGCCTCCAGAAACCCTATGAACCCGGAGAAAGGATGAAAGTCACACAAATGTTGAGAACTTTCATTTACAGGGTTGCTATGAGTCGCCTATGACTCGACAGCACTTAACAACTTAACAACAACAACTATGGAAAAAAGATGGGCAATCTCCCCCTGTGTGATTTACAGCCTCTGAAAACCCATTGGAGGGTTGGCTTTTAGTTCTATTTCAAGCAAACAGCACAAAACAGCATCTTAATGTTTAGTTCAGCATCTTATAAAGGCAGTTTCATTGTAAAACAAAAAACATGTAACCTAGGGTCTGTCTCATTTACATTTAGTTCCCCACTCATCTGAACCAAAGAAAAAGAATTTTTCTCTCTCTCCTTCCAATAAACAAAACAATAGTCCCTGAAGGAACATCCTTATTTTACCTCTGTTTTATGTCTGTGGATATGCTCTGTTTTGATAAGTTTAGCAGTTACATCAAGTCTCTTATATCAAAGAGAACCTTAGGCAAGGTATATGAGTACCCCTTTTAGAATACTGATGTAAAATGTAAATCTTAATATTCTAACATGTATAAATTTCCAGAATGTTATAGCCATTCCAGGTCCCAGGAGGAACTGTGTGACTTGCAGTCCCAATTCCCCTTTGTTTACCGACCTTTTCCCTCTTATACAGTGTGCTGAATAAATTGTCTTTCTTAGCTTTTTGTAACTGCAGTGGTTTATGGTTTTTCCACTCCAACGGGTGTCAATGCACTTAATGGCTGCTTTTTCTTTCACATATTTGCATTTTCATTCCTAGTAGCAAAGGAGTTAATGCACTAACATTTTAGAATAGAACTCAGTTCAGCAGCTAAAATCCCACACATGTGCAGACACTCTACAATAAAAACTATTCCTGTTGTTTCTCCAGCTCCCATACTTCGAGATGTTCCGTCTAAGTCTCTCAAGCCTGTTGAAAAACCCATCCCAGACACCAGAGAGCTGGCCACTCTTCATCCTGGTAAATTGAAAAAGAAAGGACAACATGGGTAACCTCACCAGCTGGAGGACGGAGTCTTTCAAAAGTAGTTCCTGCTTTGCTTGACCTCAGGTGAAGTGAGATTCTCCAGAAAGAAAGCCCACCCTCGCTGTTTCTTTCTATTTTTGTTATTTATAGTTTACATTATATTAAAAAATATTAAAAACTCTGGTGATGGGGAACAGATTTGACTTTTAAAAACCAGATGTCTGAAGCTTTGGACTCCCTTTTAAATTAACATAAGCAAACAATGTTATCTCCATGTTAACAAAGGAAACCTTCAATGTTCTTTCTTTGTGTTCCTTTGGAGAATTTGGGTAAATGAAGGCCACACTTGGTCCTGGAGGCACATTTGCCTAGGACAAATTCCACCAGTTTCTTTGTGGGAAATGACATTCCGGCAGCCGAGCCTAGATCCCCTGTAAGCTCCACATATTGCTGAAGCAGCTCAGAGAATGAGGTCAAATCTGTCAGATGGCGCCCACAGCTGTCAGCAGGCCCTATAAACTGTTCTGACCTCGCACAAGTACCTTTTTCCTTTGATTCCCTTTGAAAACTTCCCTTCTTCTTCTGCTTGTCTCTCTGCACTCTTACCACAAGAATAAGATGCTCGTGACACAGAAGTAGGTAGATCACACAAGTTTCTGTCAGGTTAAAAGTGATAACATGCTCATAGGATCAGATTAATAAGAGAAATGAGGTATATGGTATAAATGTTCTTGGTAGGTAGGAATTTTCTCCACTTTAAAACACAAGTAATCTACTTTCCTAAAAATGGGACTCTGGTTCTATGAGGAGCACCAGGAAGTGGAAAGTATTCCTACAGAAAACTGCTGATTTCAAGGCAGTTTTGTGTCTTGTTTTTCAAACCTGAGGGCCAGCACATGGAAGATTTGATCAAATCATGGGAAAGCAATCCCATAGGTGATGCATACACTTCAGAGAAAGCAAGCATGCTCCACGTTGACATTCTTCCATTTTACTTAACATTTCTTGAAAGAAGCATGGCTAGCAATAAAGGGGGGCACAGTACTGGGGGTTGACTTACCAAGAAGTTTTTTGCTGTGCCATCTTGCAGTAGATTTTTCTGAGAACTTTGTGTAGATTTTCTTAGGAAAGTAAAAATTGGGTCAGGATAGTTTCACACTCTACTACATAGTTCCTTGCATTGGTTTTTTTTATCGCCTTCAATTTAGGCAAATCATATTCATGCATCATTGCTAGTTTTTCAAAACAATGACAAAAGAAGATTTTGGCTGAAAAGGTATAATTTCATTTCCCTTAAGGTCTATGAAACTAGGACCCTGAATATATGCCAAGCCACCTGTCCTCTTCTATCTCTTAGATTACTAACTTTAGACATTAGCGTTTATTTTCTAAAGACATTTTTCCTCAAAGTTTGCACTTCTGTTCTTGGTGTTGTTATTCAGTTCCATGATCTTGACTCTGAGTTGTACGAGCATCTTGTGACATTTCTGAGTAGAATCTAGAGTGCCTTGTATCCCTAGCTTTAGATACTGAATAAATAAATCACTTTATTGACTATCAGCATTGAAAGAAAGGTAACTCAAATGACACAAATTTGTGTCAGATGACACAAATGGTTAACCACCTGACTAAAAATGCAAAGGCCAGGGGTTTGAACTCACTTGGAGGGGCTTCAGAAGAGGGGCTTTCATAATTTTGAAAACCTCATGTGACACAGTTCTGCTCTCTGCCCATGGGGCCACCATGAACCATAATTGACTTCCTGGCAACTAGTGGTGGTAACAAATTCAAGGAAATTTTGTGTTGTATTGTCCAGCCAATGTCTTTTTATCTCTCCTAATTCCTTTTATTTCTCCTATGAGGTAACTCATGGTTGCTGTGATGCTAAACACTGTGACACTGATGTGCCAAATGTGATAATGGTTTACCCATGGTGGACAGTGTTTGGTGAAGCTTCCCGATTAAAACAAGCTTGGAAGCAGGAGTGGCATCCACTTCCAAAATGGCTTGCCTCTGGAAACTCTATGAACAGTGCTCAGGTCTTTCGTTCATAGGGTCGCTATGAGTCATCTATGACTCGACGGCACTTAAAAACAACAACATGATCTTCATAACAAGAGTTAACTCTTGTTCCCTCTATTAACATTTTGGGCCACAGAACACTGGATATCCACAGAAGAATTTCATTTGATGTACATTGGACAGAAAAACAGATCAAATGTTGCCAGGATCACTGTAAGCTCACAGAATATAAATAATTCAGGTCGCCCAAAACAGTAACTGCTAGCCTAGAGCATGGTAGAAATTGAGAGGATAGCGAAAGACAGGGCAAGTTCACTGAGTCGCTACAAGTCACAGTCAACTCAACAGCACTAAAAACAACATGAACCTTAGGTATTGGAACCTTAGGTATTCTATTTTTAGTGGTAAAGAAATCACTAAACTAAAAAAAAGTAGTAGGAAGGAAGGGATTAGAGTTCACAAAGAGCTCATTGCTATGGCACTTGCCCACAATCTAGGTTCTTGTATTGATGTGCCTGACAAAATAGGTCCAGGGAATATAAAGCTGGAAAATGAACACAGTGCAATCCTGGTTCCAGGGGGAGTACAATATCCCAAAAGACATTTACTATATATCAAAGAGCCCATTGATTCCAACTCACAGAGACTGTACTGACAGCACAAACTGTGCCAGACATTTCTAAGGCTCTCACTCTTTTGGGAAGCACACTACCACATTGTTCTCCCAAGAAGTAGCAGTTGCCTTCAGCCACCAACCTTTCGATTTGTCACCAAGTGCTTAACCACTGCATCACCAAGACTCATTATGCATCAAAACAGTACTTTGATAAAGTTGTTTGTAGAAAGTGTACTAAAAAACTCCCCCACCTCTTAATAAATATATTTGATAAATCACTCTGATAGCCTCCATATTTCTTTGTTTAAGTCTCAGTTTTCTTGTAAGACCTTCTTGAAGTTTGGTTGTAATGGATCATTACGTCCATAATGTGCTCAATGTTGGAATGAATTTTGAACAGTTTTTAGGCTGCATACTGTTTTCTTCCAGATAATTTACTGGATTAAAATTAGCAGTGTGAAAAGCTGTAGAGAAATCTAAATGCCTGCCAAATCAAAGAAATAATCACATTTTTATGAATATTTAATATCATAGTCATGGCAAATAAGGCAAGTAATTAGTACTTACCATAAATTTGCAAAGTATTATTTTATGTAAATGTTACATTCTACTAGTTTGATATGAATTATTCATTGTATAACCAGACACTGACACAAACCAGTAAACATTTAAATCTATGTGCTATTAGTTTACTTACCTTCAATGATTTTATAGAGAATATATGTTTTGTTTTTCGTGGATCCATGTGTTCCTTCTTGCCTAAAAAAAAAAGATAGAAGACAAGAAGAATATTATTTAAGAAGATCTGCTATATATTCAATAGTAACAAAATTTAAGATGCAAATGTGAAATATGTAATTCCTTCATGTGTAGGCTGGAGGGCCTCCTAGCTGTGTCTCTCTCACATCACCTATCATGTGAGTGGTTGATGAAGAACAGCTATGAGTGATGTTTG
This sequence comes from Elephantulus edwardii, assembly GCF_000299155.1. Classification (NCBI taxonomy): domain Eukaryota; kingdom Metazoa; phylum Chordata; class Mammalia; order Macroscelidea; family Macroscelididae; genus Elephantulus; species Elephantulus edwardii. The sequence continues at coordinate 3,235,210 of NW_006399758.1, read as the reverse complement.
ACAAAATAAATCCATGACTGATACCTTTCCAGAGCATTTGGTCAGCTCAGGACAAGCAACTCAGTATGTTTTGAGAGATTAAACCTGAGAACAAGCCCCTCTTTGGGTGAAGAAAAAATGAGTTTCTAAGCTCATCTACCAATAGCCTGTTGTGATGGAATTTTCCTTCTCGTTGCTTTTTCCTGCAGGTCTCATGCCTCTGTCCTGACATTCAGAAGTCAGCTGAGCTCTGAACTGATCCCAAACATTGTTGTTGTTGTTATGTGCCATCGAATCCCTTGCGACTCATAGTGACCCTATGTACAAGAGCCCTAAATGTCTTTCTATCCTGTGCCAACCTCACTGTCTCAAGCACACTCATT
>NW_006399758.1:3232197-3234683 GCF_000299155.1 Elephantulus edwardii | reverse complement strand
TCACCCTCTCCAGGACAAACCTGTTTGTTCTTCTAGCAGTCCATGGTATATTCAACACTCTTCTCCAGCACCACAACTCAAAGGCATCAATTCTCTTTCTATCATCCCTATTCCCTGTCCAACTCTCCGATGCATAGGACGTAATTGCGAAGACTACAGCCCAGATCAGGCGCACCTTAGTCTCCAGCTTGACATTCTTCTGTCATCCTTATTCATTGTTCAGCTCTCAAGTACATAGCAAGTGATTGATACGTTCGTGGCCTGAATTTTGTATATCTTTGTCTTTAAACTAACAGTGCAGTATGTCTCTTGATCTACTGACTACCAGTAACAAGAGTGTCAGTTATAGATCTAAGAAAGATGAATTTGTTTATATCAAACTTTTCTCCATCTTTCATGATTTAATCACTCTAATACCAAGGATTTTGTCTTCTTCATGCTCAGAAGCAATCCATTTTGAAGGCTATAGTCCTTCTGCAGGAAGTGCTTCAAGTCCTCCTCACTTTAAGCAAGCAAGATTGTATCATTTGCATAACAAAGGTTGTTGATGAATATTCTAATGCCACATTCTTCCTCATAGAGTCCAAATTCTCGAATGATTTCTCAGTGTACAGGTGTATGTATGGAGAAAGAATGCACACCTTTCCTGATTTAAATCAGACAATTTTCCCCTTGCTTTGTTTAGACAATAGCTTATTTTTATAGGTGTAGGCTTCAGATGAGTATGGGCCTCAAATGGAAAAGTATGTGTGTGGCAAAGGATCTTGTGTAAGTGTAACCTGGAGAATATTTTAAATTCTAGGGTGGGGGGAGGGTGGATAAAGGTAAGGTTGTTCTGTCTAGAGGCAAAAGTCACAAGATCCTCTCCCTATTCATATTGTACAAATTCTGCCACTCGTAGTTCTTTAGAATATTGATAGAATCTATTACACAGACCATTTTTTCTGAGATTTCTGGAACCAGCATACTCAATCAGCCAGTAAGAATCTTCATCATCCTATTCAGAACTTACCACAATAAAATAATAATTGGATCCTTGAAAACTTGTTAGCAGTCGTCTAAGATGTAACTATTAGTTTCTTCTCATCCAGAGCAAAGAAGATTGAAAAAAAATAAAATACTCAAAGGGAAAAAAATGGTCCAAAAGATGGATGGACCAGGTAAAGTATGATCTCAACTACACTGAGACCATAAAAACTAGATGGTGCCCAGCTAACACCAACAACCATTCTTACAAGATCACAATAACTGGTCCTGGACAAAGACGGTGGGTGGGAGAGTAGAATAAAATTTAAAATCATAAAAATAATATACCCTGAGAAAATCAGAAACGAGGCATAAAGGGAGACTTGTACACCAATGTGAATAGCAGTGTTATTCATCATCACAAAGACATGGAAACATCCTAAATGTCCAACCACAATCAAATGGACTAAGAAATTATGGTACATTCACATGATGGAATACTACATAGCACACAGGAGCAGTGAATTTGTAAATCACTACCTAACTTGGGAGGAAATTGAGAGCATTATGCTACGTGAACTAACTCAGTTTCATACGGACAAATACTGTATAAAACCATGATTGTAGAATGAGTATGAGGATCCAATACTGTATAAAACCATGACTGTAGAGTGAATACGAGGTTCCAGGTAGGGGGAGGGTGGAAGCAGTGAGGTGAGGATGAGGGGGAGTTAATTATAGGGTCACACAATTGGATAGGAGGGTGAAGGAAAGGGAAAGATCTGGTATGAAAAACAATGTATTCGAACTTTATAAATAAACCAGTGTAAAATGTTGTTGTTGTGTACCATAGAATCAGAACCAACCCTTAGCTGACCCTCTGGCAGGTTTTCAGAGGCAGTTAATCAAACAGCAGGAGATTGCCCATCCTTTTCCCATGGAGCAAACGGTGGCCTCGAACCATGTGCCTTCAGAATTTCAGAGCAGCTTCTCGCCACTAGGCAAAAAACAGTGGGGGGGGGGGGGCGGAAATAACCAGACTTACTGGTCTGGTACAGATTGATAGAAACCCCAAGACTATGGGTCTTATATAACCTTAAAACCTGGGGCAAAAATCTTAACCAGTGGAGACGAACTTTCAAGCAAAGAATTGACAGGCCTACAAAATAAACAACAACACTAAGGAGGTGTGTATACTTCAGAGCTATCAACCATGCAATACCAAAAGGGCCACATTTGCCTAAAAATAAACCTCAGGAAGCAAGAAAGGATGAATGAAAATTATAAATACCAAGAAATGGGGGAAATGTTGTTACATTGTAGTAATTGTCATCAACACCACAGGAAAAGAGTATGTACAAATTACTCTATAGAAAATTAATTTGCTCTGTAAACTATGAACTTTGATAAATTGCAGGCTTTTTGTTCATAGGGTCACTATGAGTCATGCTGGACTCAAAGATAATCAACAACAACATAAACTTTCAACCAAAATAACCAAAATGCAATAAAAAGCTCAT
>NW_006399758.1:3226812-3232097 GCF_000299155.1 Elephantulus edwardii | reverse complement strand
CATCTGGTATACTCTGGGTCAGTTGTCATGCGGAACCAGTGCTTGGAAGGAAACATTGTACTTAGAATGGTGAAGGGTCAGAGAAGAAGAGGAAGACTCTCAACCAGAATTAGCACGGTGATGGCCACGATGGACTTACGCACAGTGGAGACTGTGTGGAGCAGAATCAGCAAGGGTCTGATCAATTGCACATAGAGTAACTCTAAGCTAGAGTCAATTTGGCACCTAGCAACAACAGTAATACCAAAGTGCCCATCAACTAATAACCAACTTGAGTAAATAAGCCCTTGGCTTCCAAGCATTTAATAGCCTGGTCAGAGTTTCTTAAGCTAGATTTTCTGATTCTTGGTTACCTCAAGAGAGAGTCACTTTATTTGCCATCAAAGGGTGGAGATGGCTATGTTGGGAGCTGCTTATTTTCCTAGGGCTTACTAAGGCAAAGGATGCTTGAATGTTCTCAGGCCCCTGTAGGAGAAAAACAGCAAAATTGTAACTTGGGACCTCCTGGTAGGTGAGGTGACCCTTCAGATTAACTGTTAATCTGAAATTCAAGGTAACTCTTGGATTCTGAGGCTGAAGAAGGAGATGTAAGTGGCAAAACAGTAAAGATACCAAAGAGAAAAAGGTCTCCAATGAGATGGATTGCCACAGTGACTGCACCAATGGGCTCAAATATGTCCAAGATGAGGAGGATGGCACAGAATAGGAAAGGGTTCACATCTGTTGTTCATAGGATCTCTATGAATTGTACTCAACAGCATCTAACAATAACAACATTCCCATCCAACTAGGCCTCCAGCAGGTTTTCAGAGGCTGTAAATTCCACAAGAGATTCCCTGTGGAATAGCTGGTAGATTCGAACCAAGATCTCCTTTAGTGCAACTTCTTGCCAACTAGAAAACCCCGACAAGTCACGTGGGATGTAGGGGTGAGGGTGCTGAGGACTTCATGTACACAGGCACATAGATATTCTTAGGAAATCAATAAGCAATGAATAAATGAATGTGGTTCTTTTCTGAACTCACCTTCCAAGCCCATTTGTAGAACATAGCAGGACATTTTTCAGCAGTGTCCTTACCAGGCTTGCTCCACGGATTCTTAAAAAAGCTGTCATAGGTTGATCATGTAAGTGCACCTGCCTGTAATGCTTGGAGGGACCACATCACAGGGAAGCTGGGAACTCAGGACTGCTGACAGTCTTACATATCTGTGTACTGCTCTCACACTTTCAGACATCTGAGACATGTTGCAGAAATGAAAGGGATGCCACAGTGATGTCCCAATGTTCATGTCTTCTACCAAGGTCTCCTTTCCAGTACAAAAGCAAATGGGTAGCCAAGGACTAAATAGGAAAAAGAACAACAGAAGTTTCTAATGAAGTCACTCAGCAGTACCCAAATACGTGCCCAAAATGCCATTGAATAGTTTTCCTTCTCATTAACAATATTTGTTAAAAGTAAAGGATTGTCTTTCAAAGATGACCCCTAGCCTATAGTTGTCACAACAGAAGAACCAGTTGGTCCCATTCCTGGGTAAAATCCTTTGATTCTGTCCCTCCCCCAGTCCAGCCAGCGTTTGTTTCTAGCAATGGGAGAGAAGATGTTGTCAAATTTAGAATTGAAATGAGAATGTGTAATTTCTAAGCCTAGAATGAAACTTGAAACATTTGGAGTTTGTGTTTCATTTGGCTCTGAAAAATAGGAGTTTGAAGTTGCTGCTGATTTTGTGATCTTCTTCCCTGGGGAATCTTCAAGACTGGGTCCATACACTTTGCTACAATCCTACCAGTTTAGTGTGGAGGCCACGTGGTTCTGAAATACCTGAAATACATGGACTATAAAGCTGAATTACTCAGCACTAACTCAGTTTGTGGTAGCCACTTAACACTCTCCCATGCGAGCTGAAGAACTGTTAGGTGAGTTGGTTTCTGGCCCTGCAAGCAATTGCCCCACACAGCCAGCAATTCCTCCTTTGAATTGCCAGAACAATAATTTCCGGGTTTTGCCTCTGTAAGGGTAAGAGGAATGGTTCAGATGTTTTCTTCTACCCTAAAATCATACACACACGCTCGCGCGCGCACACACACATACACACACACACAGAGAGAGTCCAAGCATGGAAGGATGTGTCTGACACACACAATGAGCAGAGAGGAGAGCTGGGAAGTAGAGCCATGCGCTCGGTGGGGCTCTTCTCGGCTTGAAGGGTTTGGTCTGTGCTTGCAAGCCACATGCTGTAAACGAGGAAGTCCACTGTGGAGTTGACAGATAAGATACAGTAAGTGCCTATCAGAAGTCAACTCACAAAACCAAGCCTTTGACAACATGCTGTGACGCTCAGTGGGAAATATCAAATTTGCCAGCTGGCCCAGCAACAAGGAGAAGCACATCCAGGAAGCGCAGCTTCCTTTCTCCTACAGAAAGGGGACAGCCCCTTTTGATTTCAGGTTGGCATGCAGAAAGGACGAGAAAGGGAGACAATAATTGCTTATGATCAAAAGATAGTCAAGACGATAATATAACAATGAAAGTCGCTCAGTTAATCATGCCCCTTCTGGTCCCTCATCAATACAGAGCAAATGTAAAAGAGACAATCCAGGACCAGAGAATATTAGACTCCATGTGGAGTCTACCCACACGAACAAAAAGATGGGGCTCATGTAAATGTTTGCCTTTCATTTATTTTAAGCAAACATTTCCTTTCACGTAACAGACTCATCCTGATCAGCAACTTCCACCTGGTGTTCTTCAAACCAGATGGAAGTGTAAATTATTTAAATACATGATCCTCCATTAGCTGTTGAGCTTAAGTGCCTAAAAAAAATTAAAGGCTTTCCAGGATTCTAGAAAGCATTTGCACTAAGTTAGATAAACATAGTTTTAAGACAAAACTCCCAATAACAGCAATTTTTAGATTTTAAAATACAGCCGGCATTAGCATCTATAAGTAATTATGAAATCTGCAAAAGACTGTTTACACTGTAGGAGTAAAATCAGAGTTAATGAGCTAATTAAGGGTTTCTCCCCTTCCACATGAGACTATCCCATAAAATCCAAACATCGTGTTCATCATGACACAGTAAGGAGCAGTAATGACCCATCTTGAATAGTTCCTACCATTCAGAGACCTTCAGATGCATCAGATTTTAAAAAACATATTAAGTAAAAAATTTGAAGGCGGATTTTGGATTTAATTTGTTTCCTGAGAGAAAACATTTGTCTTAATAGTACATAGCTAGATGACTACATTTAATGTCTTAATTCAAGTTTCACTCATCATTTTCTCACATGACCTTGTTTTGTTGTTGTTAGGTACCGTTAAGTCAAGTACAAGCCATTGCAACCCTATGAACAACAGATCTGAACCTTGTCCTTGCCTGTGCATCCTCACACTTCCTGACACATTAGAATCCATTGCAGCAGTCACCATGTCAATCCACTTGGTTGAAGGTTTTCCCCTTCTTCACTAGCCTTCCACCTTCTCAAGCATCATGTCCCTCTCCAAGGAATAGGCCCTCCTAGCACTATGCCTGAAGTATATGGAGTACGTGAAGCCTCATAATCTTTGCTTTCAGAAAGCACTCTGGCTATACCATGTCCAAGACATATTTGTTATTTTGGCAGGCCATGAGATGTTCTGTGCTCTTCTCCAACACCGCAGCTCAAAGGCATCAATTCTTCTGTCATCCTATTCATTGTCCAGCTCTCAGATGCATAGCAAATGATCAGAAAGACCATGGCCTGAATCAGTTGGAGAAGTCCTAACTGCAGACTTTCCCTGTGTGATATGTCTCCTGATTTCATGACTGCTGGTACCATGGGTGTTAATTACGGATCCAAGTAAGATGAAGTTGTTGACCGTTTCATTATTTTCTCCATCCATCATAATGTTGCCTATAGGTCCAGTGGTAAGTTTTGTCTTCTTTACATTGAGATGCAATTCATACTGAAGTCTTTATACTTTCATCTTCTGCATCATGTATTTCAAATCCTCCTTTCAACAAGCAAGGTTGTATCATCTTCATAATGAAGGTTATTGATGAGTCTCCTTCCAATCTCAATGTGACATCTCTCTTCATAGAGTCCAGCTTCTCAAATAATTTGCTCAGCATACAGATTGAATAGTATAGAAAAAGAATACAACCTTGATGCATTCCTTCCTAATTCTAAACTATGCAATATATTCTTGCTCTGTTCAGGTATAGGTTTTGTATGAATACAATTAAGTGTCTGGCCTTGCCATTCTTCTCAACGTTAGCCATAACTGGTTATGATCCACACAGTGAAACGCCTTTTTAGAGTCAATAAAATACGAATAGACATTCCTCTAATATTCCTTGCTTTCAGCCAGGATCCACCTGACATCAGCAAAGATATTATGGTGCCACAGACTCTTCTAAATCCTGCTTGAACTTATGACATTTCCCTATCTATGTACTGTTCTAGTCATTTTACTTTTTCTTAATCACTCATTAGGAGTAAATATTTCATACCCTCTTCAGCTTTTATTTTCAGTATCTTTTTTCATTTCATGTAAAATACCTTTTATAATAGCTTTTACTGACTATATACTCAAGATAGGATGTAGAAGATTATCCTCATTTTACCAGTTGACCTTGAAGTCCTCTGGTCTATGGCCCCAATTCTGCAGGACTAACAACTCATTCCCTCAGGATGTTGGGTTATGTTTACAGAGTCAACATGACTGTGTGCTCTGTTGTGACTTGTTCAGTGGGGTAGAGTCAGCTCAGACTCATGTACCACAGAACTAAACTCTGCCCTATTTTGTACTATCCTCACAGTCTCCACCATATGCATGTCCATTGTCACAGTTACTGCGTCAATCTGTCTCAATGAGGTCTTCCTCTTTTCACTAAACCTCCAATCTTCCCAGCAGAATACCTTTGTCCAGGAACTAACCCTTCCTGAGAACATGCTCAAAGTATGTGGGGTGAACTCTCACCATCCTCACCTCTAAGGAGCACCCTGACTGCACTTCATCCAGGACAGAATTGTTTGTTCCTTTGACAGTCCATGGGATATGAAATACTCCTTGCCAATTTAAATGCATAGATTCTCCTTTAGTCTTCCTTATTCATTGTTCAATTTTCATATGCAAATGAAGCAACGGAAAAGACCATGACTTGGATCAGTGACCATGACTTGGATCAGTGCCCCTTAATTTTTTTTTATTTTAATAATTTTCATGAACATTTAAAAATATTTTGGATTTCCATCCATTCATTGTTGCACTTTTCTCCATGCCCAGCCCTCTCCCCTGCCCCC
>NW_006399758.1:3217094-3218258 GCF_000299155.1 Elephantulus edwardii | reverse complement strand
AAGTTTGTCTTTCATCCATCAAAAATATTCAATCATTGTTCTTTTAAATTCTGTGTCAGAAAGTTCCATCAGACTTTCTGGCTTCAGGAAATGCATTGGTACTATATCACCATTTGGGGGTGACATCTTGCTTTGTGCTTGTGTGTTATGTGGGACAACTTGCTTTCTTTGAGACATTGATATGTTCTTGATCTGAAGATAATGCTCTAGAGATCAGTTGGGTAGCTATCCCACTTGTGTTTTTCTCTGAACTTCTGACTCTAGGGAAATGTCAGTTCAGAGCCTGTGAAAGCAACCTCTTGTAGGTAAGACAGGTCAAGATGCTCTGGATCAAAGGCAGGTTGATTAACCAGATGTATAGATAGAAGTGTGGAGCCAAATAGGGTGGGGCATGCATGTGCATGGGGCGATCACAAGGGCAGGTCAACCACTTGGTGGACCTCACTCAGGCCTCAGTTGTCTGAGTGTGCTTATAATTGGAGTCCCTATTCAAATTCCAGCTGTCTGTCTCCCACCCAGTGGTTTTCATTCACTGGTCCCTGTCCAGTGGTGCTCACGCAGGGTCCTGGGTCCAAGGGGACTCAACAAGACAAAGTCAAATTCCCACCAATCCACTCATCTTTGGCTGGTCTGCAGTATCCACAAAAGTTCAGCCAAATTACCACTGGCCTGCTCACTCCTTGGCAGTTGTGTGGCCCTAGAGAGCTCAGCCAAATTCCCACCAGTGGGCTCACCTTTGGGTACTCTCCCAAACAATAGGTGGTGCCCAAGAAAACCTAATTAGGATCCTACCAGCCTTTCTTGTGGCAGATCAGTTCCACACCAGCTCGATTGGTGTCTTAAGATGATGGCTGGATCCACAGTGTGCCTTTGTGTGCTGACTCAGAATCGTACTGTCCATGGCTGTTGGTTGGTCTCTGCTGCGTAAAGGAGTCTCTAGTGGCCCTGGAGCACCGCCAGGGGTACAGGGTTGTGGCGAGGCCACCAGGGTGCAGGGTGTGCCAGAAGTGTGGGGGCCCAGGATGGTGGTGGGGTGGTGTCCCTGGGCACAGTGCGGTGGCGGGGGCAAGGGTGCAGCGCTTGGGCAGAGCTGGGAGTTAGGGATTGCAGTCTGTTCCCAGATACTAAGCTGCCAAGTCACCAGTCCTCAGTAAATAAAACTGC
>NW_006399758.1:3212098-3215147 GCF_000299155.1 Elephantulus edwardii | reverse complement strand
CTCCAGAAACTATGAACTTTGATAAATGTCAATATTTGTAAAGGGGCTTCAGGCCTTTTGTTCATAGGGGCGCTATGAATTGTGCTTGACTCAGAGGCAATCAGTAACAACAACAACAATAATAATATTTGACTCTCGACCTTCTATTTTTTTCCTTCCACTCTGGCAGATGGCCAAAGGAAGACCATGCCTTCAGAGTTCCAAGTGCCCACCTTATCACTTGACTTCATCATCCTTGTCCATCACAGACTCAGACCACCACAAGGTGAATGGGGTCAAGAGAGTTGTCTGTTCCACCATCCTATTAGAATAGGTTCCATATTAAGCAAAATTTGCCAGGCATATATCTTAAGAAACCCTTCTCCAAGTTAACTGTTGATATTTATGAGACTAATTTTACACACCTGAGATTTGAAAGAATTATAAATAACATTCTTCTTTCCCTAACCAAGTTCAGAATTGAGACATACACACAGCCAGGAAGACGAAAATAAAATTGTACCTTTGTTCATTATAAAGCTGTAAGATTATGTATCTCAATGCAAAGGCTCAATCAGTTTGCTACCAATGCTCAACAGAATTAAAATTGCACACTACAACCACTTCCTTTTAAAGGAAGTTCTGAAATGTTGGAATTGCAGGTTTTCATGCCCCAAACTCTCGTCTCTCAGTCCTAAGATAGTGAGTCAAAATCAATGTGCTAAATTCATATCTACCTGAACACACTGGTGGCCTAGCCCATAGGAAACTCCATCGTTAACCCAAAAACAGTGGCTCTCTGGTAGCTTCAATCTACCAAAGGCTCTTTAGGAAAAAGATGAGCAATCTCCTCCTGTGAGATTACAGAGAGGAAAATCCAATGGAAGGTCATTGTGAGTCCATTCCTGACTGCAATGAATTTTAGTGAAGAGTGCACTCAAGGACACAAGCTGTGTATACATCAGGGACCAGTGTCTAGGCTTAAGAAATGAACATGCTCCATTTGTTCTCTCATGCCCACCAATCATATTGTCTTGTTCTTCTCATTCTTCCTCCAGAAACAGAGAATTTGGGGCAGGGAGGGGGACAAAGAATGTTAAGACATCATTTCACAAGAAAACATGAGACTGAGAAAAGAAACCTTTTTCCTAAACATGAACTTCTAATAGAATCATGTCTAAGATCTACCTCTCAAAGAGTTAGTAAGATGTCAATCAGGTGGTTTTTGTTGTTGTTATGGTTGTTGTTGTTGTTGTGTGCCATATTGTTGTTGTTTTGGTTTTAGTTGTTAGGCATCAAGTTAGCTACAACTCATAGAGATAAGTCTTTCATCTACAACCAGGAGAGAACAAAATAGATCAATGCGACTTTCTATGAATCAAACCCCTATGCACATCAAAAAAACTTCTCCAATAAGGTAAAAAGGAAAGCCACAGACTAGGGGGAAAGTATTTGGTAGTAACATATCTGATAAGGGACTCATATCTAAAATTTATAGACTAATCCAGCATCTCAAAAAGAAAAAGGTATACAATCACAAAATGGGCACTTCACCAAAGAAGACATTCAGATGGCAGACAGAAATGTTCAAAATACTCTTGCTCTCAGAGAGAAGAAAAATCAAAACAACTCTGATATATCATCTCACCCCAGTAACAATAGTAAAGTTCAGGAGAGCAGCAAACAATAAATGCTAATGAGGTTATAGAGAGATTAGAACACTTATCCACTGCTGGTGGTAGGGTAAAATGGTGTAACCACTACGGAAGTTGGTTTGGCACTTTCTCAGAAAGCTGGAAACAGAAATACTATTTGACCCAGCAATGTCACTACTGGGAATATACCCTAAAGAAACTAGAACTGCCATCCAAACAGAAATATGCACACCAATGTTTATTGCTATGTTATTTACAGTAGCAAAGAGATAGAAGCAACCCAAGTGCCCATCAACAAATAAATAAATAAATAGAAAAACTATGGTATATGCATACAATGGAATACTATGTAGCACTGAAAAACAAAGAACTAGTAAAACATTATGCAACATGAGGGACCTTGGAGGACATCATGCTCAATGAAATATCTCAGTCACAGAAGGACAAATACTGTATAACTCCATCATTATAAACCAAGTCTGACATGAGGGTTTGGGAAGAGACTAGGATAAGGGTGGATAGATAATGACCATTTCATTGGAAGAGATGAAAGAAAGAATTGTCTAAAAGGAATATATGATTAGGCATTAAACGTATGACAACAGCCCAGAATAAGAGGTACATCATTGCAGAGAGCTGGACAATGACTAGGGATGATAGAAAAAGAAATGATGCCTTTCAGCTGCGATGTTGGATATACCACAGACTGCTAAGAAAACAAACAGGTTTGTCCTAGAGAGGGTTAAACAGGCTGCTCCTTGGAGGCAATGATTCTGAAGCTTTGTCTGACATACTTTGGACATGTTACAAGGAGGAACCAGTCCTTGGAGAGGGACATCCTGCTTTTGGAGAGTATAGGGACAGCGCAGGAGAGGAAGACCCTCTATGAGGTAGACTGATTCAATGACTGGGGTAGTCGGGGTATGTGTGTTGGAGACAGTGCGATTGGCAAAGGATAGAGCAGAGTTTAGAGCTATTGTATACAGGGTCGATATGAGTCGCAGGTGACTCAATAGTACATAAAAACAACAACAACAACAACATGTATACTGCATTGAAACAGATGAGAGACAACAGTTTAAAAGCAATATATGATTGGGTATTATAGTTATGACAAGAGTCCAGAATGAAGGTTGCATACTGGAGTGTACTCAGGCAGGGTGGGGGATGTGGGGGGAGGGGAACTGTATACCAATGAAAGAATTTTTCTTTTGCTTTTCAAGAGAAGAGCAAACTGGTGGGGAGGGGTGGGCAGGGAGAAAAATGCCACAGTGAATGAATGGAAATCCAAAATCTATGTAAACATTCCTTAAAACTTTTAAAAAGTTATAAAAATAAAACAACAACAACATTGCAAATAGGACTGGGAAAGAGGGGCAGTAGATAATTGTACAACAATGAATGAATATTTTTTT
>NW_006399758.1:3206435-3209981 GCF_000299155.1 Elephantulus edwardii | reverse complement strand
GAATTGAGAATCCAGAGATCAACCCATCTATCTATGGTTCAAGCACAGGTTTTGCATAAGCACAATCAAATGTTCTGGGAGTCCCATTCTTCTCATAGTCAGCCACAGTTTTTGGTGATCCACACAAGTCAGAAACCTTAGCATAGTCAATGAAGCACAGATAGACATTCCTCTGGTATTCTCTGCTTTCTGCTAAGATCCATCTACCGTTAGCTATAATATCCCTAGTACCACGGCCTCTTCTAAATCCAGCCTGAACATCTGGTAGTTCTCTGTTGACATGTTGCTCCAGTCATTTTTTGATAATTTTCAGGAGAATCTTACTTGCGTGTGATATTAATGATATTGTTCAATAATTTTCATACGCTGTTGGGTTGGGTCACCTTTCTTTGGAATGGGAACAAATATCAATCTCTTCCAGTCAGTTGGCCAGGTGGCTGTCCTCCAGGTTTCTTGGCACAACTTAGTGAGCACTAAATTTGTTCCCATTTTGTCTGTTATGAACTTCATTGTTTGGGGTTTCACCTCTAGGCCTCTGATGGACACTGGTTTGGTTTTTTGTGTGGTGTGAGATGTAAATCCTATTTCAGTGTTTTGCAGATAGATGTCCAGTTTTGTCAGCAGAATTTGTTTAAAGGTCTGTTATTTCCCCATTTAATAGGTTTTGTTACCTTGTCAAATATCATTTGACCATAGGTTGATAGGGTCTTTTGATTTCTTGACTGCTGGTACTAAGAGTGTTAATTATGGATTGAAGGAAGGTAAAACGGTTGACAACTTCAATCTTTTGTCCATCTGTCATGATGTTGTCTATTGGCCAATTAGTGAGGATTTTGGTCTTCTTGATGCTCTGATCTAATCTATGCCGAAGGCTCTAATATGGAAGAATGGGTTTTGTGATTTTTTTTCCTTAAGATCAACCAGTGTCTTAAGCCATGTACTTTCCCCTCATCTACTCAGCTGACTTCTTATCTGAGCATCCTCTATTTCTCGGTCTGTCTTCTCTATGCAGTGGTCCAAAGGCAGCTGGTTTGAACAGGTTTTCTGATGCTTACACATAAACACAACTCATACTTGAATAGAACAGGTTCAGACCTGTTGTTGTTCATAGGTACCTAACAATATTAACATTACTGAGGGCTGTTCTCATTTGAAAAAAACCAACTACTCTATAAAGGATTCCAATCAGAGGACACTGCTTTGGCATATGAGCCATATCCTATAATAAGTGACGGTTCTTAATCCAGAAGCCTCTACAGGAGAATCCATCTTGGAAGACCTCTTGCTTGAGCATGTGTTTATTATAAACCTACATGAGAGGGCCATTTCTCAGAATTCCTCACCTTCTTTTATGAATAAATATGAAACCCCTTCCTACCTATCTCCCCTTTTAAACCTTTAAGTTCCTTTATATAAGGAGTTATGGTGATGCATGTTGCTCATGAGGCTTTTGAAATACATCCTTTGCTTAGAGAAGAGTTCTAGTCTACTGCTTTGTCATTATTGCTAATGGAAGAAAGAACTTGGCGTCTTGGGAAGCAGAAAGACTTCTCCAGCAACAAATTCTTACCTGGATTATTAATATAATTTGTCAATTCTCTACTTACCTACAACCTAAATGTTATGTTATATGTTAGGTAAAGCTTCTAACATAAAGGAATCTGTCCTTTTTGCTATTAGTCTCCAAATAATTTCTATTAACTAGAATCAATTTCTCATATAAGGCATCATGCCAATGTCTGTGAGGGTTACAAATTTTAAGATACTATTCATGTACTTAAGATGTTTAAAATCCTCATTGGAAAGATTATATTTGGATAGGCTAAACAACAAATATTTTACTAGCAATTTGATACAATAATGGGAAAAATTCATAAATTAATATACCATGAACCTTCACTTTCATTTAAAATATAATAAGAATTCTAAAGAGGAAGAAATATTGGAGAGTCGATGTTTTACTGAAGTATGATCTGTGTCTTTAAAATGGACAAAGATATGTTGATAAAAGAGAGAAAACCAGAAATAATAAGATGGGGAAAGCCAGAGAGAAAATCATGGCCCAGAGTTACATATTTTACAGAGGAAAGCTTGGAAGATAATAAGATAATACACAAAGTTGACACCAGAGAGCCAGGGTTCAAATACACTTGGCAAGTTGTATAACCTTGCTGAACTTCAGTGGCTCCAAATGTAAAATGGTTATTTCACAGTAACTCTAATAGATTGAAGGAGATAATATGTGTAAAGCAATAACAGAGTAAGCACCCAATACATTTTGGCTTTGAGATTATGCACACCCGCACATATAGCAGTTCACAATTTCTACATGCACAGTTTATAATACTGATTACATTCTTCAAGCTACGCAACCAGTCTCACTCTCCTTTCCACAGTTGTTCCCCCATCATTAACATAAACTGTCCTTAAACTTCCTTTCTAATCTTTGTAGTTGCAGTTGTCAGTTTGATACCATATAGATAGATTTTAAACAAGCAAAAAAGGCATTGTAATTGTTTAACGTATTTTTATTGTGATTTGAGTGAAACTTTTTTCAGTGAATCAAACCTGCATACTTTGTTGCATAATGTTAGTTACAATATGCACAATGTCTTATTATCTATTCAATCCACATTGTCCTTCCCTTCTCCTTCCAATTCATTGTCTATTCATTAAGCACCCTCCCCTTCAATCATGGTAACCACACTAGATTAATTCTTTACATAATCTTTTCCCTAGTTTTTATAGTGGTCTTACACAGTATTTGAACTTTTGTGACTGACTTATTTCACTCAGCATAATGACCCCTAGGTTCATGCAAGTTATATGGTGTTTCATAAACTCTTATTTTTCAGTGCCGCATAATACTCCATTGTATGACTATATACCAAAGTTTCTCTATCCATTCATTCATTGGTGGACACTTAGGTTGTTTCCATTCCTTTACTATTGTAAATAATACTGCAGTAAACATGGCTAGATGTGTGTGTGTGTGTGTGTGTGTGTGTGTGTGTGTGTGTGTATTCATGTTATAGCTCTTTAGGACATATTCTTAGTGGTGGAATAACTGGATTAAATGATACTTCTAGTTTCAAATTTTTAAGAGAACACCAAACTACCTTCATAGTGGTTGCATCATTTCACATTCCCCTTAGCCGTGTATGAGTCCAATTTCACTGCACCCATGGTGGCATTTGTTGTTTGTTATCTTACTGAATTTTGCTATTATTATTGGGATGAAATGATATCTTACTATTGTCTAAACTTATATGTCCATAATAGGTAGCAACATTGAGCATTTCTTCATGTGTTTGTTGGCTATCTGAATGCCTTCTTTGGCAGATTCCTTTCATATCTTCTATCAGCCAAGAAAGCTTAAGATACAAACTGTCAGATCATGGGTTGGACAATGGAAGATATTTTCTGAAGGGACTTGGTAGATGAGAAGGGTTATCCTGGTGGAGGGTGGAGCTGGGAAGTAAGTGGGTAATGGCACTGGGCTAAGGGTGGGGTCAACACTTTAACTAACGCTTACCCCCACAATAA
>NW_006399758.1:3200963-3202720 GCF_000299155.1 Elephantulus edwardii | reverse complement strand
GTGTGTCAGAGGCAATGTGATTGGCACAGGATAGAGCAAGATTCAGGACTCTTGTACATAGGGTCGCTATGAGTCACAACAACTCGACTGCACATAGCAACAACATCTGTTTTGTAGTTGGGATAATTGGGGTGTTCTTATTGAGGTGCTGACATTTACCATAAATTTTAGATATGAGCCCTTTATCAGTTATATTGTTGCCAATTTTTTTTCCAGTGTGTAACCTCTTTTCTTACTTATTTGTAGACTTTTTTAATACATCATGTTAAGTTTTTCTTTTACCCTCAGCTGATAAGTGTTACATTTAACACTTACCAGCTAAACTGCCAATTTATGGAGTATATGTTAATAATATTTACTTCGTGTAGAATTTGTAGCCTCTCCTAGCCCAGTACCTAGTCAGTCATTTCTACATTCTTCTTTAAGAGAATAACTTTTATTCTAAAAACTAGGAGCACATAGAATAATAGTTTGTTGTTGTTATGTGCCATCGAGTCAGCTATGCACAATAGCTCTGAACCCATTCCTATCCTGAGCCAGTCTCACTATTTCTGACACACCTAATCCCATTACCCCAGTTCCTGTGTCAATTCATCTCATCTGTCTTCCTCTCTTGTGCTATCCCTCCACCCTTCCAAGCATGACATCCTTCTCTAGGGACTGGGCCCTCCTGGTGACATGTCAGTTTGTGAGACAGAGCTTCAAAGTCCTTGCCTCCAAGGGGAAACTTGGTTTAATCCTCTGCAGTACGGTCCTGTTTGTTCTCTTGGAGGCCATGGTAAATCACATGGGAGGAGATTGCCCATACTTCTCCTGTGAATCATGAGGTAGATTTGAACTGTTTGTCTTTGAGATTGCAATGTAGTTCCTTACCACTAGGACACCAGAGCAGCTAGTGGGTTCAAATCTCAAACTTTTTGGTTCACAGTCTGATCCCCCCACACTTTATTAATCAAGTGTTTTATTAGATAATGACCTAAGCATCTGAAGTGCAAATTCATCTCTATCAGTAGGAGTTTCAATGGGGAAACGCAGGCTCCCATACTTAGAAGTCCTGATGTGGCTCCTCATTAGATGCATAAATAGTGATGTAGTTAGAGGTGCCAGCAAAGAACCTACACTCAGATCATAAGGGAAAAGATATTTAATTAACCAACCTCCATGTCATTAACTCAGCTTCAAGCCACCAGGACACAGGCTTCCCCAACACCCTTAAATCATCTCCTCAGCTCTTCTGCTGAAAAATTTGGCCTTCACAATGACTGGCTGCTTTGGGAGCTTTCCTTCCCCAAAAGTTTGTAGTAACCCAATCAAACCACAACAATGGTGGGGGCAGCTCCAGTCTTGTTTGTGGCAGCATTTACCCTTGTCTGCTCACTGACAAAGGTCCATAAGTTACCAACTGACAACTGGACAGAAGCTCTGATCCTCTTCAGGTCTCATACCAACCTTTCCAAAATAGCCTAGATGGTATTTGTCAAAGTTGATTCTGCAGAGATGCAAGCCACCAGCATTTATCGATCTTCAGGGTGCTTCAGGTGCTTTTTGATGCTGCCAGGGCCAATGTTTTGGCTCATGTGACCCCTTAGTTTCTGAGTCTTCCTCAGTGTTGATGGCATTTTGGTTGCCTACACAAAAAAGAGTATTGAGAGTACCATGGACTGCTAGGAAAATAAACAGATTCATCCTGGAAAGGGTTAAACCGGGTGGCTCCTTGGAGGCAAGGATTCTGAGGCTCTGTCTAACATACTTTGCAC
>NW_006399758.1:3197264-3199402 GCF_000299155.1 Elephantulus edwardii | reverse complement strand
CATCCCTGATGAACCCCTTTCTTGATTTTAAACCATGTAGTATCTCCTTGCTCTGTTCTGACAACTGCCTCTTGGTCCAAGTATAAGTTTTGCATTAGCACAATCAAATGTTCTGGGATTCCCATTCTTCTTAGAGTCAGCCACAGCTTGTTGTGATCCACATGTTGATTAATCCAAAGGAAAATAGAAATGATAGAAAAGAACACAAATCAAGTAGGTAAAAAAATCAGTAAGGTGGTAAATATGTCGCTATTGTTCTGTGCTGTTGAGATGACTTTGACTCATAGTGACCCTTCGAACAGTGGCTCTATCTTTGCCCTATCCTGAGTCAATATCACCATCTCTGACCCAACTGGTCCCATTGCCACTGTGTCACCCCATCTCATCTAGAGTCTGCCTCTCCTTCACTGTCCATCCACCCTTCCAAGCATGATGTCCTTTTCCAAGTACTGGTGGTTCCTGGAAATACACCCAAAGTATGTGAGATAGAATTCAAAATCCTTCCTCTCAGGTAGCAACATGTTTTCACTTTCTCTAGGACAGACATGTTTGTTGTCTTGACAGTCTATAGTATGTTCAATACTCTTCTCCAGCATTTCAACTCAAAGGTATTGCTTCTTCTTCTTATACTCTTGGTCTAGTCATTGTCCAGTTCTCAGATGCATAGCAAATAATTGAGATCATGACCTAGATCTGGTACATCTTAGTCTCTGAACTAACATTGTTGCTCTTTAGCATTCTGAAGACAGTAGATTTTCCCCAATGCAACTCATTTTTTAATTTCCTCATTGCTGATGCCAAGGTGTTGATTGTGGATTCAAGCAAGATGAAATCATTAACAACCTCAATCTTTATCTATCATGATATTGTCTATTGGCTTAGTGATGACAAATAGACATACTTCTGGTACTCTCAGCTTTCAGCCAAGATCAATCTTCTAAGCCCAGATTATATTTCTGGCAGTCCTCTGTCAATGTGTTGCTTTAATCATTTTTAAATAATCGTCAGCAAGATTTTTCTTGCACATAATGTTAGTGATATTGTTCTATAATTTCAACATCCTACTGGCTCACCTTTTTTGGGAATGGGAATGAATATAGATCTCCTCCAACCAGTTGGTCAGGTAGCTATCCTCCAGATTTCTTGGAATAACCTGTGAGCACATCTAGGGCTGTATCTGTTTGGTGAAATAAGTCAATTGGTATTCCATCAATTTATTATTATTATTATTATTATTATTATTATCATTATTATCATTAATAATAATAATTTTTTTGCCAAGTCCTTCAGAGCAGATTTAACTTCCTTTTTTATTGCCATTGGCTCTTAGTCGGGTGCTACTTCCTGAAATTATTCTCTGTCAACCACTTTTTTTTAAAATAAAACTAAAAGGAGGGTTTATTGACTCTCTCATGCAAATTAAATTAAAGGGTATAATGACAGAGCTAGCAGTCTTTCTCTAAAGGCTGTCATGGTATTTTGTGGTTTGTTGACCTCGTGGATTAGCAGTCATGCCTTCATCCCCCTGTGTCATCCAGAGAGAGGAATAGAAGGCAGCTCTCACTCTACCTTGGCTTCATCTTTTCCTTGTTGTTTTTGCTGTTTTGTTGTTGTTGTTTATTTTCTTTCCAAACATTTTATAGATTGATTTAAACATTATTTAAACCACATGCTTCTTTTTTCTGGTCTCCAGTCAGATCTCCAGAGGCAGAGTTGTTGGCAGTGCCAACCACTTCTTTTTGGTGCAGTGACTCTGTGTATTTCTTTTATCTTCTTTTGATGCATCCTGGATCATTCAATATTCTGTCCATAGCATCTTTAAGTATTGCAACTAGAGGCTTGAATTTGTTCTTCAATTCCATTAGCTTGAGAAAGCAAGTTCACCTTTTTTTATTTTGTGACTCAAGATTTTTGCACATTTCTTTTTTTTTTAATTATTGAATTTTATTAGTTTTAATGAACATTTACAGAGATTTGGGGTTTTCATTCATTCATTGTTGCATCATTCTCTCTACCCTCCTTCCCAGTTTGTTCTTCTTCCCCTGCCATCCGAATGTCTGTTTTAATTGTCCAATTGCCACAGTGCTTGTCAAAGTCAGTTCTGATTAATCTCCTTTGTCAGTGTGTCCTTTGCCATT